>NC_134831.1:177827894-177939810 GCF_004210375.1 Tachypleus tridentatus
AGTTTATTACTAAATGTATTATTTGTCTTGTAGAGTAAGAACTTTAGTTTATTACTAAATGTATTATTTGTCTTGTAGAGTGAGAACTTTAGTTTATTACTAAATGTATTATTTGTCTTGTAGAGTAAGAACTTTAGTTTATTACTAAATGTATTATTTGTCTTGTAGAGTGAGAACTTTAGTTTATTACTAAATGTATTATTTGTCTTGTAGAGTGAGAACTTTAGTTTATTACTAAATGTATTATTTGTCTTGTAGAGTGAGAACTTTAGTTTATTACTAAATGTATTATTTGTCTTGTAGAGTGAGAACTTTAGTTTATTACTAAATGTATTATTTGTCTTGTAGAGTGAGAACTTTAGTTTATTACTAAATGTATTATTTGTCTTGTAGAGTGAGAACTTTAGTTTATTACTAAATGTATTATTTGTCTTGTAGAGTGAGAACTTTAGTTTATTACTAAATGTATTATTTGTCTTGTAGAGTAAGAACTTTAGTTTATTACTAAATGTATTATTTGTCTTGTAGAGTGAGAACTTTAGTTTATTACTAAATGTATTATTTGTCTTGTAGAGTGAGAACTTTAGTTTATTACTAAATGTATTATTTGTCTTGTAGAGTGAGAACTTTAGTTTATTACTAAATGTATTATTTGTCTTGTAGAGTGAGAACTTTAGTTTATTACTAAATGTATTATTTGTCTTGTAGAGTGAGAACTTTAGTTTATTACTAAATGTATTATTTGTCTTGTAGAGTGAGAACTTTAGTTTATTACTAAATGTATTATTTGTCTTGTAGAGTGAGAACTTTAGTTTATTACTAAATGTATTATTTGTCTTGTAGAGTGAGAACTTTAGTTTATTACTAAATGTATTATTTGTCTTGTAGAGTGAGAACTTTAGTTTATTACTAAATGTATTATTTGTCTTGTAGAGTAAGAACTTTAGTTTATTACTAAATGTATTATTTGTCTTGTAGAGTGAGAACTTTAGTTTATTACTAAATGTATTATTTGTCTTGTAGAGTGAGAACTTTAGTTTATTACTAAATGTATTATTTGTCTTGTAGAGTGAGAACTTTAGTTTATTACTAAATGTATTATTTGTCTTGTAGAGTGAGAACTTTAGTTTATTACTAAATGTATTATTTGTCTTGTAGAGTGAGAACTTTAGTTTATTACTAAATGTATTATTTGTCTTGTAGAGTGAGAACTTTAGTTTATTACTAAATGTATTATTTGTCTTGTAGAGTGAGAACTTTAGTTTATTACTAAATGTATTATTTGTCTTGTAGAGTGAGAACTTTAGTTTATTACTAAATGTATTATTTGTCTTGTAGAGTGAGAACTTTAGTTTATTACTAAATGTATTATTTGTCTTGTAGAGTGAGAACTTTAGTTTATTACTAAATGTATTATTTGTCTTGTAGAGTGAGAGAACTTTAGTTTATTACTAAATGTATTATTTGTCTTGTAGAGTGAGAACTTTAGTTTATTACTAAATGTATTATTTGTCTTGTAGAGTGAGAACTTTATGTTTATTTGTCTTGTAGAGTGAGAACTTTAGTTTATTACTAAATGTATTATTTGTCTTGTAGAGTAAGAACTTTAGTTTATTACTAAATGTATTATTTGTCTTGTAGAGTAAGAACTTTAGTTTATTACTAAATGTATTATTTGTCTTGTGGAGTGAGAACTTTAGTTTATTACTAAATGTATTATTTGTCTTGTAGAGTGAGAACTTTAGTTTATTACTAAATGTATTATTTGTCTTGTAGAGTGAGAACTTTAGTTTATTACTAAATGTATTATTTGTCTTGTAGAGTGAGAACTTTAGTTTATTACTAAATGTATTTGTCTTGTAGAGTGAGAACTTTAGTTTATTACTAAATGTATTATTTGTCTTGTAGAGTGAGAACTTTAGTTTATTACTAAATGTATTATTTGTCTTGTAGAGTAAGAACTTTAGTTTATTACTAAATGTATTATTTGTCTTGTAAATGAGTAGAGAGAACTTTAGTTTATTACTAAATGTATTATTTGTCTTGTAGAGTGAGAACTTTAGTTTATTACTAAATGTATTATTTGTCTTGTAGAGTGAGAACTTTAGTTTATTACTAAATGTATTATTTGTCTTGTAGAGTGAGAACTTTAGTTTATTACTAAATGTATTATTTGTCTTGTAGAGTGAGAACTTTAGTTTATTACTAAATGTATTATTTGTCTTGTAGAGTGAGAACTTTAGTTTATTACTAAATGTATTATTTGTCTTGTAGAGTGAGAACTTTAGTTTATTACTAAATGTATTATTTGTCTTGTAGAGTGAGAACTTTAGTTTATTACTAAATGTATTATTTGTCTTGTAGAGTGAGAACTTTAGTTTATTACTAAATGTATTATTTGTCTTGTAGAGTGAGAACTTTAGTTTATTACTAAATGTATTATTTGTCTTGTAGAGTGAGAACTTTAGTTTATTACTAAATGTATTATTTGTCTTGTAGAGTGAGAACTTTAGTTTATTACTAAATGTATTATTTGTCTTGTAGAGTGAGAACTTTAGTTTATTACTAAATGTATTATTTGTCTTGTAGAGTGAGAACTTTAGTTTATTACTAAATGTATTATTTGTCTTGTAGAGTGAGAACTTTAGTTTATTACTAAATGTATTATTTGTCTTGTAGAGTGAGAACTTTAGTTTATTACTAAATGTATTATTTGTCTTGTAGAGTGAGAACTTTAGTTTATTACTAAATGTATTATTTGTCTTGTAGAGTGAGAACTTTAGTTTATTACTAAATGTATTATTTGTCTTGTAGAGTGAGAACTTTAGTTTATTACTAAATGTATTATTTGTCTTGTAGAGTGAGAACTTTAGTTTATTACTAAATGTATTATTTGTCTTGTAGAGTGAGAACTTTAGTTTATTACTAAATGTATTATTTGTCTTGTAGAGTGAGAACTTTAGTTTATTACTAAATGTATTATTTGTCTTGTAGAGTGAGAACTTTAGTTTATTACTAAATGTATTATTTGTCTTGTAGAGTGAGAACTTTAGTTTATTACTAAATGTATTATTTGTCTTGTAGAGTGAGAACTTTAGTTTATTACTAAATGTATTATTTGTCTTGTAGAGTGAGAACTTTAGTTTATTACTAAATGTATTATTTGTCTTGTAGAGTGAGAACTTTAGTTTATTACTAAATGTATTATTTGTCTTGTAGAGTGAGAACTTTAGTTTATTACTAAATGTATTATTTGTCTTGTAGAGTGAGAACTTTAGTTTATTACTAAATGTATTATTTGTCTTGTAGAGTGAGAACTTTAGTTTATTACTAAATGTATTATTTGTCTTGTAGAGTGAGAACTTTAGTTTATTACTAAATGTATTATTTGTCTTGTAGAGTGAGAACTTTAGTTTATTACTAAATGTATTATTTGTCTTGTAGAGTGAGAACTTTAGTTTATTACTAAATGTATTATTTGTCTTGTAGAGTGAGAACTTTAGTTTATTACTAAATGTATTATTTGTCTTGTAGAGTGAGAACTTTAGTTTATTACTAAATGTATTATTTGTCTTGTAGAGTGAGAACTTTAGTTTATTACTAAATGTATTATTTGTCTTGTAGAGTAAGAACTTTAGTTTATTACTAAATGTATTATTTGTCTTGTAGAGTGAGAACTTTAGTTTATTACTAAATGTATTATTTGTCTTGTAGAGTGAGAACTTTAGTTTATTACTAAATGTATTATTTGTCTTGTAGAGTGAGAACTTTAGTTTATTACTAAATGTATTATTTGTCTTGTAGAGTGAGAACTTTAGTTTATTACTAAATGTATTATTTGTCTTGTAGAGTGAGAACTTTAGTTTATTACTAAATGTATTATTTGTCTTGTAGAGTGAGAACTTTAGTTTATTACTAAATGTATTATTTGTCTTGTAGAGTGAGAACTTTAGTTTATTACTAAATGTATTATTTGTCTTGTAGAGTGAGAACTTTAGTTTATTACTAAATGTATTATTTGTCTTGTAGAGTGAGAACTTTAGTTTATTACTAAATGTATTATTTGTCTTGTAGAGTGAGAACTTTAGTTTATTACTAAATGTATTATTTGTCTTGTAGAGTGAGAACTTTAGTTTATTACTAAATGTATTATTTGTCTTGTAGAGTGAGAACTTTAGTTTATTACTAAATGTATTATTTGTCTTGTAGAGTGAGAACTTTAGTTTATTACTAAATGTATTATTTGTCTTGTAGAGTGAGAACTTTAGTTTATTACTAAATGTATTATTTGTCTTGTAGAGTGAGAACTTTAGTTTATTACTAAATGTATTATTTGTCTTGTAGAGTGAGAACTTTAGTTTATTACTAAATGTATTATTTGTCTTGTAGAGTGAGAACTTTAGTTTATTACTAAATGTATTATTTGTCTTGTAGAGTGAGAACTTTAGTTTATTACTAAATGTATTATTTGTCTTGTAGAGTGAGAACTTTAGTTTATTACTAAATGTATTATTTGTCTTGTAGAGTGAGAACTTTAGTTTATTACTAAATGTATTATTTGTCTTGTAGAGTGAGAACTTTAGTTTATTACTAAATGTATTATTTGTCTTGTAGAGTGAGAACTTTAGTTTATTACTAAATGTATTATTTGTCTTGTAGAGTGAGAACTTTAGTTTATTACTAAATGTATTATTTGTCTTGTAGAGTGAGAACTTTAGTTTATTACTAAATGTATTATTTGTCTTGTAGAGTGAGAACTTTAGTTTATTACTAAATGTATTATTTGTCTTGTAGAGTGAGAACTTTAGTTTATTACTAAATGTATTATTTGTCTTGTAGAGTGAGAACTTTAGTTTATTACTAAATGTATTATTTGTCTTGTAGAGTAAGAACTTTAGTTTATTACTAAATGTATTATTTGTCTTGTAGAGTGAGAACTTTAGTTTATTACTAAATGTATTATTTGTCTTGTAGAGTGAGAACTTTAGTTTATTACTAAATGTATTATTTGTCTTGTAGAGTGAGAACTTTAGTTTATTACTAAATGTATTATTTGTCTTGTAGAGTGAGAACTTTAGTTTATTACTAAATGTATTATTTGTCTTGTAGAGTGAGAACTTTAGTTTATTACTAAATGTATTATTTGTCTTGTAGAGTGAGAGAACTTTAGTTTATTACTAAATGTATTATTTGTCTTGTAGAGTAAGAACTTTAGTTTATTACTAAATGTATTATTTGTCTTGTAGAGTAAGAACTTTAGTTTATTACTAAATGTATTATTTGTCTTGTAGAGTGAGAACTTTAGTTTATTACTAAATGTATTATTTGTCTTGTAGAGTGAGAACTTTAGTTTATTACTAAATGTATTATTTGTCTTGTAGAGTGAGAACTTTAGTTTATTACTAAATGTATTATTTGTCTTGTAGAGTAAGAACTTTAGTTTATTACTAAATGTATTATTTGTCTTGTAGAGTGAGAACTTTAGTTTATTACTAAATGTATTATTTGTCTTGTAGAGTGAGAACTTTAGTTTATTACTAAATGTATTATTTGTCTTGTAGAGTGAGAACTTTAGTTTATTACTAAATGTATTATTTGTCTTGTAGAGTGAGAACTTTAGTTTATTACTAAATGTATTATTTGTCTTGTAGAGTGAGAACTTTAGTTTATTACTAAATGTATTATTTGTCTTGTAGAGTGAGAACTTTAGTTTATTACTAAATGTATTATTTGTCTTGTAGAGTGAGAACTTTAGTTTATTACTAAATGTATTATTTGTCTTGTAGAGTGAGAACTTTAGTTTATTACTAAATGTATTATTTGTCTTGTAGAGTGAGAACTTTAGTTTATTACTAAATGTATTATTTGTCTTGTAGAGTGAGAACTTTAGTTTATTACTAAATGTATTATTTGTCTTGTAGAGTGAGAACTTTAGTTTATTACTAAATGTATTATTTGTCTTGTAGAGTGAGAACTTTAGTTTATTACTAAATGTATTATTTGTCTTGTAGAGTGAGAACTTTAGTTTATTACTAAATGTATTATTTGTCTTGTAGAGTGAGAACTTTAGTTTATTACTAAATGTATTATTTGTCTTGTAGAGTGAGAACTTTAGTTTATTACTAAATGTATTATTTGTCTTGTAGAGTGAGAACTTTAGTTTATTACTAAATGTATTATTTGTCTTGTAGAGTGAGAACTTTAGTTTATTACTAAATGTATTATTTGTCTTGTAGAGTGAGAACTTTAGTTTATTACTAAATGTATTATTTGTCTTGTAGAGTGAGAACTTTAGTTTATTACTAAATGTATTATTTGTCTTGTAGAGTGAGAACTTTAGTTTATTACTAAATGTATTATTTGTCTTGTAGAGTGAGAACTTTAGTTTATTACTAAATGTATTATTTGTCTTGTAGAGTGAGAACTTTAGTTTATTACTAAATGTATTATTTGTCTTGTAGAGTGAGAACTTTAGTTTATTACTAAATGTATTATTTGTCTTGTAGAGTGAGAACTTTAGTTTATTACTAAATGTATTATTTGTCTTGTAGAGTGAGAACTTTAGTTTATTACTAAATGTATTATTTGTCTTGTAGAGTGAGAACTTTAGTTTATTACTAAATGTATTATTTGTCTTGTAGAGTGAGAACTTTAGTTTATTACTAAATGTATTATTTGTCTTGTAGAGTGAGAACTTTAGTTTATTACTAAATGTATTATTTGTCTTGTAGAGTGAGAACTTTAGTTTATTACTAAATGTATTATTTGTCTTGTAGAGTGAGAACTTTAGTTTATTACTAAATGTATTATTTGTCTTGTAGAGTGAGAACTTTAGTTTATTACTAAATGTATTATTTGTCTTGTAGAGTGAGAACTTTAGTTTATTACTAAATGTATTATTTGTCTTGTAGAGTGAGAACTTTAGTTTATTACTAAATGTATTATTTGTCTTGTAGAGTGAGAACTTTAGTTTATTACTAAATGTATTATTTGTCTTGTAGAGTGAGAACTTTAGTTTATTACTAAATGTATTATTTGTCTTGTAGAGTGAGAACTTTAGTTTATTACTAAATGTATTATTTGTCTTGTAGAGTGAGAACTTTAGTTTATTACTAAATGTATTATTTGTCTTGTAGAGTGAGAACTTTAGTTTATTACTAAATGTATTATTTGTCTTGTAGAGTGAGAACTTTAGTTTATTACTAAATGTATTATTTGTCTTGTAGAGTGAGAACTTTAGTTTATTACTAAATGTATTATTTGTCTTGTAGAGTGAGAACTTTAGTTTATTACTAAATGTATTATTTGTCTTGTAGAGTGAGAACTTTAGTTTATTACTAAATGTATTATTTGTCTTGTAGAGTGAGAACTTTAGTTTATTACTAAATGTATTATTTGTCTTGTAGAGTGAGAACTTTAGTTTATTACTAAATGTATTATTTGTCTTGTAGAGTGAGAACTTTAGTTTATTACTAAATGTATTATTTGTCTTGTAGAGTGAGAACTTTAGTTTATTACTAAATGTATTATTTGTCTTGTAGAGTGAGAACTTTAGTTTATTACTAAATGTATTATTTGTCTTGTAGAGTGAGAACTTTAGTTTATTACTAAATGTATTATTTGTCTTGTAGAGTGAGAACTTTAGTTTATTACTAAATGTATTATTTGTCTTGTAGAGTGAGAACTTTAGTTTATTACTAAATGTATTATTTGTCTTGTAGAGTGAGAACTTTAGTTTATTACTAAATGTATTATTTGTCTTGTAGAGTGAGAACTTTAGTTTATTACTAAATGTATTATTTGTCTTGTAGAGTAAGAACTTTAGTTTATTACTAAATGTATTATTTGTCTTGTAGAGTAAGAACTTTAGTTTATTACTAAATGTATTATTTGTCTTGTAGAGTGAGAACTTTAGTTTATTACTAAATGTATTATTTGTCTTGTAGAGTGAGAACTTTAGTTTATTACTAAATGTATTATTTGTCTTGTAGAGTGAGAACTTTAGTTTATTACTAAATGTATTATTTGTCTTGTAGAGTGAGAACTTTAGTTTATTATTTGTCTTGTAGAGTAGAACTTTAGTTTATTACTAAATGTATTATTTGTCTTGTAGAGTGAGAACTTTAGTTTATTACTAAATGTATTATTTGTCTTGTAGAGTGAGAACTTTAGTTTATTACTAAATGTATTATTTGTCTTGTAGAGTGAGAACTTTAGTTTATTACTAAATGTATTATTTGTCTTGTAGAGTGAGAACTTTAGTTTATTACTAAATGTATTATTTGTCTTGTAGAGTGAGAACTTTAGTTTATTACTAAATGTATTATTTGTCTTGTAGAGTGAGAACTTTAGTTTATTACTAAATGTATTATTTGTCTTGTAGAGTGAGAACTTTAGTTTATTACTAAATGTATTATTTGTCTTGTAGAGTGAGAACTTTAGTTTATTACTAAATGTATTATTTGTCTTGTAGAGTGAGAACTTTAGTTTATTACTAAATGTATTATTTGTCTTGTAGAGTGAGAACTTTAGTTTATTACTAAATGTATTATTTGTCTTGTAGAGTGAGAACTTTAGTTTATTACTAAATGTATTATTTGTCTTGTAGAGTGAGAACTTTAGTTTATTACTAAATGTATTATTTGTCTTGTAGAGTGAGAACTTTAGTTTATTACTAAATGTATTATTTGTCTTGTAGAGTGAGAACTTTAGTTTATTACTAAATGTATTATTTGTCTTGTAGAGTGAGAACTTTAGTTTATTACTAAATGTATTATTTGTCTTGTAGAGTGAGAACTTTAGTTTATTACTAAATGTATTATTTGTCTTGTAGAGTGAGAACTTTAGTTTATTACTAAATGTATTATTTGTCTTGTAGAGTGAGAACTTTAGTTTATTACTAAATGTATTATTTGTCTTGTAGAGTGAGAACTTTAGTTTATTACTAAATGTATTATTTGTCTTGTAGAGTGAGAACTTTAGTTTATTACTAAATGTATTATTTGTCTTGTAGAGTAAGAACTTTAGTTTATTACTAAATGTATTATTTGTCTTGTAGAGTAAGAACTTTAGTTTATTACTAAATGTATTATTTGTCTTGTAGAGTGAGAACTTTAGTTTATTACTAAATGTATTATTTGTCTTGTAGAGTGAGAACTTTAGTTTATTACTAAATGTATTATTTGTCTTGTAGAGTGAGAACTTTAGTTTATTACTAAATGTATTATTTGTCTTGTAGAGTGAGAACTTTAGTTTATTACTAAATGTATTATTTGTCTTGTAGAGTGAGAACTTTAGTTTATTACTAAATGTATTATTTGTCTTGTAGAGTGAGAACTTTAGTTTATTACTAAATGTATTATTTGTCTTGTAGAGTGAGAACTTTAGTTTATTACTAAATGTATTATTTGTCTTGTAGAGTGAGAACTTTAGTTTATTACTAAATGTATTATTTGTCTTGTAGAGTGAGAACTTTAGTTTATTACTAAATGTATTATTTGTCTTGTAGAGTGAGAACTTTAGTTTATTACTAAATGTATTATTTGTCTTGTAGAGTGAGAACTTTAGTTTATTACTAAATGTATTATTTGTCTTGTAGAGTGAGAACTTTAGTTTATTACTAAATGTATTATTTGTCTTGTAGAGTGAGAACTTTAGTTTATTACTAAATGTATTATTTGTCTTGTAGAGTGAGAACTTTAGTTTATTACTAAATGTATTATTTGTCTTGTAGAGTGAGAACTTTAGTTTATTACTAAATGTATTATTTGTCTTGTAGAGTAAGAACTTTAGTTTATTACTAAATGTATTATTTGTCTTGTAGAGTGAGAACTTTAGTTTATTACTAAATGTATTATTTGTCTTGTAGAGTGAGAACTTTAGTTTATTACTAAATGTATTATTTGTCTTGTAGAGTGAGAACTTTAGTTTATTACTAAATGTATTATTTGTCTTGTAGAGTGAGAACTTTAGTTTATTACTAAATGTATTATTTGTCTTGTAGAGTGAGAACTTTAGTTTATTACTAAATGTATTATTTGTCTTGTAGAGTGAGAACTTTAGTTTATTACTAAATGTATTATTTGTCTTGTAGAGTAAGAACTTTAGTTTATTACTAAATGTATTATTTGTCTTGTAGAGTGAGAACTTTAGTTTATTACTAAATGTATTATTTGTCTTGTAGAGTGAGAACTTTAGTTTATTACTAAATGTATTATTTGTCTTGTAGAGTGAGAACTTTAGTTTATTACTAAATGTATTATTTGTCTTGTAGAGTGAGAACTTTAGTTTATTACTAAATGTATTATTTGTCTTGTAGAGTGAGAACTTTAGTTTATTACTAAATGTATTATTTGTCTTGTAGAGTGAGAACTTTAGTTTATTACTAAATGTATTATTTGTCTTGTAGAGTGAGAACTTTAGTTTATTACTAAATGTATTATTTGTCTTGTAGAGTGAGAACTTTAGTTTATTACTAAATGTATTATTTGTCTTGTAGAGTGAGAACTTTAGTTTATTACTAAATGTATTATTTGTCTTGTAGAGTGAGAACTTTAGTTTATTACTAAATGTATTATTTGTCTTGTAGAGTGAGAACTTTAGTTTATTACTAAATGTATTATTTGTCTTGTAGAGTGAGAACTTTAGTTTATTACTAAATGTATTATTTGTCTTGTAGAGTGAGAACTTTAGTTTATTACTAAATGTATTATTTGTCTTGTAGAGTGAGAACTTTAGTTTATTACTAAATGTATTATTTGTCTTGTAGAGTGAGAACTTTAGTTTATTACTAAATGTATTATTTGTCTTGTAGAGTGAGAACTTTAGTTTATTACTAAATGTATTATTTGTCTTGTAGAGTGAGAACTTTAGTTTATTACTAAATGTATTATTTGTCTTGTAGAGTGAGAACTTTAGTTTATTACTAAATGTATTATTTGTCTTGTAGAGTAAGAACTTTAGTTTATTACTAAATGTATTATTTGTCTTGTAGAGTAAGAACTTTAGTTTATTACTAAATGTATTATTTGTCTTGTAGAGTAAGAACTTTAGTTTATTACTAAATGTATTATTTGTCTTGTAGAGTGAGAACTTTAGTTTATTACTAAATGTATTATTTGTCTTGTAGAGTGAGAACTTTAGTTTATTACTAAATGTATTATTTGTCTTGTAGAGTGAGAACTTTAGTTTATTACTAAATGTATTATTTGTCTTGTAGAGTGAGAACTTTAGTTTATTACTAAATGTATTATTTGTCTTGTAGAGAGTAAGAACTTTAGTTTATTACTAAATGTATTATTTGTCTTGTAGAGTGAGAACTTTAGTTTATTACTAAATGTATTATTTGTCTTGTAGAGTGAGAACTTTAGTTTATTACTAAATGTATTATTTGTCTTGTAGAGTGAGAACTTTAGTTTATTACTAAATGTATTATTTGTCTTGTAGAGTGAGAACTTTAGTTTATTACTAAATGTATTATTTGTCTTGTAGAGTGAGAACTTTAGTTTATTACTAAATGTATTATTTGTCTTGTAGAGTGAGAACTTTAGTTTATTACTAAATGTATTATTTGTCTTGTAGAGTGAGAACTTTAGTTTATTACTAAATGTATTATTTGTCTTGTAGAGTGAGAACTTTAGTTTATTACTAAATGTATTATTTGTCTTGTAGAGTGAGAACTTTAGTTTATTACTAAATGTATTATTTGTCTTGTAGAGTGAGAACTTTAGTTTATTACTAAATGTATTATTTGTCTTGTAGAGTGAGAACTTTAGTTTATTACTAAATGTATTATTTGTCTTGTAGAGTGAGAACTTTAGTTTATTACTAAATGTATTATTTGTCTTGTAGAGTGAGAACTTTAGTTTATTACTAAATGTATTATTTGTCTTGTAGAGTGAGAACTTTAGTTTATTACTAAATGTATTATTTGTCTTGTAGAGTGAGAACTTTAGTTTATTACTAAATGTATTATTTGTCTTGTAGAGTGAGAACTTTAGTTTATTACTAAATGTATTATTTGTCTTGTAGAGTGAGAACTTTAGTTTATTACTAAATGTATTATTTGTCTTGTAGAGTAAGAACTTTAGTTTATTACTAAATGTATTATTTGTCTTGTAGAGTGAGAACTTTAGTTTATTACTAAATGTATTATTTGTCTTGTAGAGTGAGAACTTTAGTTTATTACTAAATGTATTATTTGTCTTGTAGAGTGAGAACTTTAGTTTATTACTAAATGTATTATTTGTCTTGTAGAGTGAGAACTTTAGTTTATTACTAAATGTATTATTTGTCTTGTAGAGTGAGAACTTTAGTTTATTACTAAATGTATTATTTGTCTTGTAGAGTGAGAACTTTAGTTTATTACTAAATGTATTATTTGTCTTGTAGAGTGAGAACTTTAGTTTATTACTAAATGTATTATTTGTCTTGTAGAGTGAGAACTTTAGTTTATTACTAAGTAGAGTAAGAACTTTAGTTTATTACTAAGTAGAGTAAGAACTTTAGTTTATTACTAAGTAGAGTAAGAACTTTAGTTTATTACTAAATGTCTTATTTGTGTTGTAGAGTAAGAACTTTAGTTTATTACTAAATGTATTATTTGTCTTGTAGAGTGAGAACTTTAGTTTATTACTAAATGTATTATTTGTCTTGTAGAGTGAGAACTTTAGTTTATTACTAAATGTATTATTTGTCTTGTAGAGTGAGAACTTTAGTTTATTACTAAATGTATTATTTGTCTTGTAGAGTGAGAACTTTAGTTTATTACTAAATGTATTATTTGTCTTGTAGAGTGAGAACTTTAGTTTATTACTAAATGTATTATTTGTCTTGTAGAGTGAGAACTTTAGTTTATTACTAAATGTATTATTTGTCTTGTAGAGTGAGAACTTTAGTTTATTACTAAATGTATTATTTGTCTTGTAAATGTATTAGAGTGAGAACTTTAGTTTATTACTAAATGTATTATTTGTCTTGTAGAGTGAGAACTTTAGTTTATTACTAAATGTATTATTTGTCTTGTAGAGTGAGAACTTTAGTTTATTACTAAATGTATTATTTGTCTTGTAGAGTGAGAACTTTAGTTTATTACTAAATGTATTATTTGTCTTGTAGAGTAAGAACTTTAGTTTATTACTAAATGTATTATTTGTCTTGTAGAGTGAGAACTTTAGTTTATTACTAAATGTATTATTTGTCTTGTAGAGTGAGAACTTTAGTTTATTACTAAATGTATTATTTGTCTTGTAGAGTGAGAACTTTAGTTTATTACTAAATGTATTATTTGTCTTGTAGAGTGAGAACTTTAGTTTATTACTAAATGTATTATTTGTCTTGTAGAGTGAGAACTTTAGTTTATTACTAAATGTATTATTTGTCTTGTAGAGTGAGAACTTTAGTTTATTACTAAATGTTTATTACTAAATTTATTTGTTGTAGAGTGAGAACTTTAGTTTATTACTAAATGTATTATTTGTCTTGTAGAGTGAGAACTTTAGTTTATTACTAAATGTATTATTTGTCTTGTAGAGTGAGAACTTTAGTTTATTACTAAATGTAGTTTATTTGTATTTGTCTTGTAGAGTGAGAACTTTAGTTTATTACTAAATGTATTATTTGTCTTGTAGAGTGAGAACTTTAGTTTATTACTAAATGTATTATTTGTCTTGTAGAGTGAGAACTTTAGTTTATTACTAAATGTATTATTTGTCTTGTAGAGTGAGAACTTTAGTTTATTACTAAATGTATTATTTGTCTTGTAGAGTGAGAACTTTAGTTTATTACTAAATGTATTATTTGTCTTGTAGAGTGAGAACTTTAGTTTATTACTAAATGTATTATTTGTCTTGTAGAGTGAGAACTTTAGTTTATTACTAAATGTATTATTTGTCTTGTAGAGTGAGAACTTTAGTTTATTACTAAATGTATTATTTGTCTTGTAGAGTGAGAACTTTAGTTTATTACTAAATGTATTATTTGTCTTGTAGAGTGAGAACTTTAGTTTATTACTAAATGTATTATTTGTCTTGTAGAGTGAGAACTTTAGTTTATTACTAAATGTATTATTTGTCTTGTAGAGTGAGAACTTTAGTTTATTACTAAATGTATTATTTGTCTTGTAGAGTGAGAACTTTAGTTTATTACTAAATGTATTATTTGTCTTGTAGAGT
Organism: Tachypleus tridentatus; assembly: GCF_004210375.1. Taxonomy (NCBI): domain Eukaryota; kingdom Metazoa; phylum Arthropoda; class Merostomata; order Xiphosura; family Limulidae; genus Tachypleus; species Tachypleus tridentatus. The sequence goes on from NC_134831.1 coordinate 177,842,066, forward strand.
GAGAACTTTAGTTTATTACTAAATGTATTATTTGTCTTGTAGAGTGAGAACTTTAGTTTATTACTAAATGTATTATTTGTCTTGTAGAGTGAGAACTTTAGTTTATTACTAAATGTATTATTTGTCTTGTAGAGTAAGAACTTTAGTTTATTACTAAATGTATTATTTGTCTTGTAGAGTGAGAACTTTAGTTTATTACTAAATGTATTATTTGTCTTGTAGAGTGAGAACTTTAGTTTATTACTAAATGTATTATTTGTCTTGTAGAGTGAGAACTTTAGTTTATTACTAAATGTATTATTTGTCTTGTAGAGTGAGAACTTTAGTTTATTACTAAATGTATTATTTGTCTTGTAGAGTAAGAACTTTAGTTTATTACTAAATGTATTATTTGTCTTGTAGAGTGAGAACTTTAGTTTATTACTAAATGTATTATTTGTCTTGTAGAGTGAGAACTTTAGTTTATTACTAAATGTATTATTTGTCTTGTAGAGTGAGAACTTTAGTTTATTACTAAATGTATTATTTGTCTTGTAGAGTGAGAACTTTAGTTTATTACTAAATGTATTATTTGTCTTGTAGAGTGAGAACTTTAGTTTATTACTAAATGTATTATTTGTCTTGTAGAGTGAGAACTTTAGTTTATTACTAAATGTATTATTTGTCTTGTAGAGTGAGAACTTTAGTTTATTACTAAATGTATTATTTGTCTTGTAGAGTGAGAACTTTAGTTTATTACTAAATGTATTATTTGTCTTGTAGAGTGAGAACTTTAGTTTATTACTAAATGTATTATTTGTCTTGTAGAGTGAGAACTTTAGTTTATTACTAAATGTATTATTTGTCTTGTAGAGTGAGAACTTTAGTTTATTACTAAATGTATTATTTGTCTTGTAGAGTGAGAACTTGTCTTGTAGAGTGAGAACTTTGAGTTTATTACTAAGTGTATTATTTTTCTTGTAGAGTGAGAACTTTAGTTTATTACTAAATGTATTATTTGTCTTGTAGAGTGAGAACTTTAGTTTATTACTAAAGAACTTTAGTTTATTACTAAATGTATTATTTGTCTTGTAGAGTGAGAACTTTAGTTTATTACTAAATGTATTATTTGTCTTGTAGAGTGAGAACTTTAGTTTATTACTAAATGTATTATTTGTCTTGTAAGAACTTTAGTTTATTACTAAATGTATTATTTGTCTTGTAGAGTAAGAACTTTAGTTTATTACTAAATGTATTATTTGTCTTGTAGAGTGAGAACTTTAGTTTATTACTAAATGTATTATTTGTCTTGTAGAGTGAGAACTTTAGTTTATTACTAAATGTATTATTTGTCTTGTAGAGTGAGAACTTTAGTTTATTACTAAATGTATTATTTGTCTTGTAGAGTGAGAACTTTAGTTTATTACTAAATGTATTATTTGTCTTGTAGAGTGAGAACTTTAGTTTATTACTAAATGTATTATTTGTCTTGTAGAGTAAGAACTTTAGTTTATTACTAAATGTATTATTTGTCTTGTAGAGTAAGAACTTTAGTTTATTACTAAATGTATTATTTGTCTTGTAGAGTAAGAACTTTAGTTTATTACTAAATGTATTATTTGTCTTGTAGAGTGAGAACTTTAGTTTATTACTAAATGTATTATTTGTCTTGTAGAGTGAGAACTTTAGTTTATTACTAAATGTATTATTTGTCTTGTAGAGTGAGAACTTTAGTTTATTACTAAATGTATTATTTGTCTTGTAGAGTAGAACTTTAGTTTATTACTAAATTATTTGTCTTTAGAGTGAGAACTTTAGTTTATTACTAAATGTATTATTTGTCTTGTAGAGTGAGAACTTTAGTTTATTACTAAATGTATTATTTGTCTTGTAGAGTGAGAACTTTAGTTTATTACTAAATGTATTATTTGTCTTGTAGAGTAAGAACTTTAGTTTATTACTAAATGTATTATTTGTCTTGTAGAGTGAGAACTTTAGTTTATTACTAAATGTATTATTTGTCTTGTAGAGTGAGAACTTTAGTTTATTACTATTACTAAATGTATTATTTGTCTTGTAGAGTGAGAACTTTAGTTTATTACTAAATGTATTATTTGTCTTGTAGAGTGAGAACTTTAGTTTATTACTAAATGTATTATTTGTCTTGTAGAGTGAGAACTTTAGTTTATTACTAAATGTATTATTTGTCTTGTAGAGTGAGAACTTTAGTTTATTACTAAATGTATTATTTGTCTTGTAGAGTGAGAACTTTAGTTTATTACTAAATGTATTATTTGTCTTGTAGAGTGAGAACTTTAGTTTATTACTAAATGTATTATTTGTCTTGTAGAGTGAGAACTTTAGTTTATTACTAAATGTATTATTTGTCTTGTAGAGTGAGAACTTTAGTTTATTACTAAATGTATTATTTGTCTTGTAGAGTGAGAACTTTAGTTTATTACTAAATGTATTATTTGTCTTGTAGAGTGAGAACTTTAGTTTATTACTAAATGTATTATTTGTCTTGTAGAGTGAGAACTTTAGTTTATTACTAAATGTATTATTTGTCTTGTAGAGTGAGAACTTTAGTTTATTACTAAATGTATTATTTGTCTTGTAGAGTGAGAACTTTAGTTTATTACTAAATGTATTATTTGTCTTGTAGAGTGAGAACTTTAGTTTATTACTAAATGTATTATTTGTCTTGTAGAGTGAGAACTTTAGTTTATTACTAAATGTATTATTTGTCTTGTAGAGTGAGAACTTTAGTTTATTACTAAATGTATTATTTGTCTTGTAGAGTGAGAACTTTAGTTTATTACTAAATGTATTATTTGTCTTGTAGAGTGAGAACTTTAGTTTATTACTAAATGTATTATTTGTCTTGTAGAGTGAGAACTTTAGTTTATTACTAAATGTATTATTTGTCTTGTAGAGTGAGAACTTTAGTTTATTACTAAATGTATTATTTGTCTTGTAGAGTGAGAACTTTAGTTTATTACTAAATGTATTATTTGTCTTGTAGAGTGAGAACTTTAGTTTATTACTAAATGTATTATTTGTCTTGTAGAGTGAGAACTTTAGTTTATTACTAAATGTATTATTTGTCTTGTAGAGTGAGAACTTTAGTTTATTACTAAATGTATTATTTGTCTTGTAGAGTGAGAACTTTAGTTTATTACTAAATGTATTATTTGTCTTGTAGAGTGAGAACTTTAGTTTATTACTAAATGTATTATTTGTCTTGTAGAGTAAGAACTTTAGTTTATTACTAAATGTATTATTTGTCTTGTAGAGTAAGAACTTTAGTTTATTACTAAATGTATTATTTGTCTTGTAGAGTGAGAACTTTAGTTTATTACTAAATGTATTATTTGTCTTGTAGAGTGAGAACTTTAGTTTATTACTAAATGTATTATTTGTCTTGTAGAGTGAGAACTTTAGTTTATTACTAAATGTATTATTTGTCTTGTAGAGTGAGAACTTTAGTTTATTACTAAATGTATTATTTGTCTTGTAGAGTGAGAACTTTAGTTTATTACTAAAATTATGTAGTGAGAACTTTAGTTTATTACTAAATGTATTATTTGTCTTGTAGAGTGAGAACTTTAGTTTATTACTAAATGTATTATTTGTCTTGTAGAGTGAGAACTTTAGTTTATTACTAAATGTATTATTTGTCTTGTAGAGTGAGAACTTTAGTTTATTACTAAATGTATTATTTGTCTTGTAGAGTGAGAACTTTAGTTTATTACTAAATGTATTATTTGTCTTGTAGAGTGAGAACTTTAGTTTATTACTAAATGTATTATTTGTCTTGTAGAGTGAGAACTTTAGTTTATTACTAAATGTATTATTTGTCTTGTAGAGTGAGAACTTTAGTTTATTACTAAATGTATTATTTGTCTTGTAGAGTGAGAACTTTAGTTTATTACTAAATGTATTATTTGTCTTGTAGAGTGAGAACTTTAGTTTATTACTAAATGTATTATTTGTCTTGTAGAGTAAATAACTTTAGTTAATTACTAAATGTATTATTTGTCTTGTAGAGTGAGAACTTTAGTTTATTACTAAATGTATTATTTGTCTTGTAGAGTGAGAACTTTAGTTTATTACTAAATGTATTATTTGTCTTTACTAAATAAATGTATTTGTCTTGTAGAGTGAGAACTTTAGTTTATTACTAAATGTATTATTTGTCTTGTAGAGTGAGAACTTTAGTTTATTACTAAATGTATTATTTGTCTTGTAGAGTGAGAACTTTAGTTTATTACTAAATGTATTATTTGTCTTGTAGAGTGAGAACTTTAGTTTATTACTAAATGTATTATTTGTCTTGTAGAGTGAGAACTTTAGTTTATTACTAAATGTATTATTTGTCTTGTAGAGTGAGAACTTTAGTTTATTACTAAATGTATTATTTGTCTTGTAGAGTGAGAACTTTAGTTTATTACTAAATGTATTATTTGTCTTGTAGAGTAAGAACTTTAGTTTATTACTAAATGTATTATTTGTCTTGTAGAGTAAGAACTTTAGTTTATTACTAAATGTATTATTTGTCTTGTAGAGTGAGAACTTTAGTTTATTACTAAATGTATTATTTGTCTTGTAGAGTGAGAACTTTAGTTTATTACTAAATGTATTATTTGTCTTGTAGAGTGAGAACTTTAGTTTATTACTAAATGTATTATTTGTCTTGTAGAGTGAGAACTTTAGTTTATTACTAAATGTATTATTTGTCTTGTAGAGTGAGAACTTTAGTTTATTACTAAATGTATTATTTGTCTTGTAGAGTGAGAACTTTAGTTTATTACTAAATGTATTATTTGTCTTGTAGAGTGAGAACTTTAGTTTATTACTAAATGTATTATTTGTCTTGTAGAGTGAGAACTTTAGTTTATTACTAAATGTATTATTTGTCTTGTAGAGTGAGAACTTTAGTTTATTACTAAATGTATTATTTGTCTTGTAGAGTGAGAACTTTAGAACTTTAGTTTATTACTAAATGTATTATTTGTCTTGTAGAGTAAGAACTTTAGTTTATTACTAAATGTATTATTTGTCTTGTAGAGTAAGAACTTTAGTTTATTACTAAATGTATTATTTGTCTTGTAGAGTGAGAACTTTAGTTTATTACTAAATGTATTATTTGTCTTGTAGAGTGAGAACTTTAGTTTATTACTAAATGTATTATTTGTCTTGTAGAGTGAGAACTTTAGTTTATTACTAAATGTATTATTTGTCTTGTAGAGTGAGAACTTTAGTTTATTACTAAATGTATTATTTGTCTTGTAGAGTGAGAACTTTAGTTTATTACTAAATGTATTATTTGTCTTGTAGAGTGAGAACTTTAGTTTATTACTAAATGTATTATTTGTCTTGTAGAGTGAGAACTTTAGTTTATTACTAAATGTATTATTTGTCTTGTAGAGTGAGAACTTTAGTTTATTACTAAATGTATTATTTGTCTTGTAGAGTGAGAACTTTAGTTTATTACTAAATGTATTATTTGTCTTGTAGAGTGAGAACTTTAGTTTATTACTAAATGTATTATTTGTCTTGTAGAGTGAGAACTTTAGTTTATTACTAAATGTATTATTTGTCTTGTAGAGTGAGAACTTTAGTTTATTACTAAATGTATTATTTGTCTTGTGGAGTGAGAACTTTAGTTTATTACTAAATGTATTATTTGTCTTGTAGAATAAATAACTTTAGTTAATTACTAAATGTATTATTTGTCTTGTAGAGTGAGAACTTTAGTTTATTACTAAATGTATTATTTGTCTTGTAGAGTGAGAACTTTAGTTTATTACTAAATGTATTATTTGTCTTGTAGAGTGAGAACTTTAGTTTATTACTAAATGTATTATTTGTCTTGTAGAGTGAGAACTTTAGTTTATTACTAAATGTATTATTTGTCTTGTAGAGTGAGAACTTTAGTTTATTACTAAATGTATTATTTGTCTTGTAGAGTGAGAACTTTAGTTTATTACTAAATGTATTATTTGTCTTGTAGAGTGAGAACTTTAGTTTATTACTAAATGTATTATTTGTCTTGTAGAGTGAGAACTTTAGTTTATTACTAAATGTATTATTTGTCTTGTAGAGTGAGAACTTTAGTTTATTACTAAATGTATTATTTGTCTTGTAGAGTATTAGAACTTTAGTTTATTTATTAAATGTATTATTTGTCTTGTAGAGTGAGAACTTTAGTTTATTACTAAATGTATTATTTGTCTTGTAGAGTGAGAACTTTAGTTTATTACTAAATGTATTATTTGTCTTGTAGAGTGAGAACTTTAGTTTATTACTAAATGTATTATTTGTCTTGTAGAGTGAGAACTTTAGTTTATTACTAAATGTATTATTTGTCTTGTAGAGTGAGAACTTTAGTTTATTACTAAATGTATTATTTGTCTTGTAGAGTGAGAACTTTAGTTTATTACTAAATGTATTATTTGTCTTGTAGAGTGAGAACTTTAGTTTATTACTAAATGTATTATTTGTCTTGTAGAGTGAGAACTTTAGTTTATTACTAAATGTATTATTTGTCTTGTAGAGTGAGAACTTTAGTTTATTACTAAATGTATTATTTGTCTTGTAGAGTGAGAACTTTAGTTTATTACTAAATGTATTATTTGTCTTGTAGAGTGAGAACTTTAGTTTATTACTAAATGTATTATTTGTCTTGTAGAGTGAGAACTTTAGTTTATTACTAAATGTATTATTTGTCTTGTAGAGTGAGAACTTTAGTTTATTACTAAATGTATTATTTGTCTTGTAGAGTGAGAACTTTAGTTTATTACTAAATGTATTATTTGTCTTGTAGAGTGAGAACTTTAGTTTATTACTAAATTATTATTTGTCTTGTAGAGTGAGAACTTTAGTTTATTACTAAATGTATTATTTGTCTTGTAGAGTGAGAACTTTAGTTTATTACTAAATGTATTATTTGTCTTGTAGAGTGAGAACTTTAGTTTATTACTAAATGTATTATTTGTCTTGTAGAGTAAGAACTTTAGTTTATTACTAAATGTATTATTTGTCTTGTAGAGTAAGAACTTTAGTTTATTACTAAATGTATTATTTGTCTTGTAGAGTAAGAACTTTAGTTTATTACTAAATGTATTATTTGTCTTGTAGAGTAAGAACTTTAGTTTATTACTAAATGTATTATTTGTCTTGTAGAGTGAGAACTTTAGTTTATTACTAAATGTATTATTTGTCTTGTAGAGTGAGAACTTTAGTTTATTACTAAATGTATTATTTGTCTTGTAGAGTGAGAACTTTAGTTTATTACTAAATGTATTATTTGTCTTGTAGAGTGAGAACTTTAGTTTATTACTAAATGTATTATTTGTCTTGTAGAGTGAGAACTTTAGTTTATTACTAAATGTATTATTTGTCTTGTAGAGTGAGAACTTTAGTTTATTACTAAATGTATTATTTGTCTTGTAGAGTGAGAACTTTAGTTTATTACTAAATGTATTATTTGTCTTGTAGAGTGAGAACTTTAGTTTATTACTAAATGTATTATTTGTCTTGTAGAGTGAGAACTTTAGTTTATTACTAAATGTATTATTTGTCTTGTAGAGTGAGAACTTTAGTTTATTACTAAATGTATTATTTGTCTTGTAGAGTAAGAACTTTAGTTTATTACTAAATGTATTATTTGTCTTGTAGAGTAAGAACTTTAGTTTATTACTAAATGTATTATTTGTCTTGTAGAGTAAGAACTTTAGTTTATTACTAAATGTATTATTTGTCTTGTAGAGTAAGAACTTTAGTTTATTACTAAATGTATTATTTGTCTTGTAGAGTGAGAACTTTAGTTTATTACTAAATGTATTATTTGTCTTGTAGAGTGAGAACTTTAGTTTATTACTAAATGTATTATTTGTCTTGTAGAGTGAGAACTTTAGTTTATTACTAAATGTATTATTTGTCTTGTAGAGTGAGAACTTTAGTTTATTACTAAATGTATTATTTGTCTTGTAGAGTGAGAACTTTAGTTTATTACTAAATGTATTATTTGTCTTGTAGAGTGAGAACTTTAGTTTATTACTAAATGTATTATTTGTCTTGTAGAGTGAGAACTTTAGTTTATTACTAAATGTATTATTTGTCTTGTAGAGTGAGAACTTTAGTTTATTACTAAATGTATTATTTGTCTTGTAGAGTGAGAACTTTAGTTTATTACTAAATGTATTATTTGTCTTGTAGAGTGAGAACTTTAGTTTATTACTAAATGTATTATTTGTCTTGTAGAGTATTTGTCTTGTAGAGTAAGAACTTTAGTTTATTACTAAATGTATTATTTGTCTTGTAGAGTGAGAACTTTAGTTTATTACTAAATGTATTATTTGTCTTGTAGAGTGAGAACTTTAGTTTATTACTAAATGTATTATTTGTCTTGTAGAGTGAGAACTTTAGTTTATTACTAAATGTATTATTTGTCTTGTAGAGTAGAGAGAACTTTAGTTTATTACTAAATGTATTATTTGTCTTGTAGAGTGAGAACTTTAGTTTATTACTAAATGTATTATTTGTCTTGTAGAGTGAGAACTTTAGTTTATTACTAAATGTATTATTTGTCTTGTAGAGTAAGAACTTTAGTTTATTACTAAATGTATTATTTGTCTTGTAGAGTGAGAACTTTAGTTTATTACTAAATGTATTATTTGTCTTGTAGAGTGAGAACTTTAGTTTATTACTAAATGTATTATTTGTCTTGTAGAGTGAGAACTTTAGTTTATTACTAAATGTATTATTTGTCTTGTAGAGTGAGAACTTTAGTTTATTACTAAATGTATTATTTGTCTTGTAGAGTATTTGTCTTGTAGAGTGAGAACTTTAGTTTATTAATAAATGTATTATTTTTCTTGTGGAGTGAGATCTTGAGTTTATTACTAAATGTATTATTTGTCTTGTAGAGTGAGAACTTTAGTTTATTACTAAATGTATTATTTGTCTTGTAGAGTGAGAACTTTAGTTTATTACTAAATGTATTATTTGTCTTGTAGAGTGAGAACTTTAGTTTATTACTAAATGTATTATTTGTCTTGTAGAGTGAGAACTTTAGTTTATTACTAAATGTATTATTTGTCTTGTAGAGTGAGAACTTTAGTTTATTACTAAATGTATTATTTGTCTTGTAGAGTGAGAACTTTAGTTTATTACTAAATGTATTATTTGTCTTGTAGAGTGAGAACTTTAGTTTATTACTAAATGTATTATTTGTCTTGTAGAGTAAGAACTTTAGTTTATTACTAAATGTATTATTTGTCTTGTAGAGTAAGAACTTTAGTTTATTACTAAATGTATTATTTGTCTTGTAGAGTGAGAACTTTAGTTTATTACTAAATGTATTATTTTTCTTGTGGAGTGAGAACTTTAGTTTATTACTAAAGTATTATTTGTCTTGTAGAGTGAGAACTTTAGTTTATTACTAAATGTATTATTTGTCTTGTAGAGTGAGAACTTTAGTTTATTACTAAATGTATTATTTGTCTTGTAGAGTGAGAACTTTAGTTTATTACTAAATGTATTATTTGTCTTGTAGAGTGAGAACTTTAGTTTATTACTAAATGTATTATTTGTCTTGTAGAGTGAGAACTTTAGTTTATTACTAAATGTATTATTTGTCTTGTAGAGTGAGAACTTTAGTTTATTACTAAATGTATTATTACTTTAGTTTATTACTAAATGTATTATTTGTCTTGTAGAGTGAGAACTTTAGTTTATTACTAAATGTATTATTTGTCTTGTAGAGTGAGAACTTTAGTTTATTACTAAATGTATTATTTGTCTTGTAGAGTGAGAACTTTAGTTTATTACTCTGTAGAGTAAGAACTTTAGTTTATTACTAAATGTCTTATTTGTGTTATAGAGTGAGAACTTTAGTTTATTACTAAATGTATTATTTGTCTTGTGAGAACTTTAGTTTATTACTAAATGAGTGAGAACTTTAGTTTATTACTAAATGTATTATTTGTCTTGTAGAGTGAGAACTTTAGTTTATTACTAAATGTATTATTTGTCTTGTAGAGTGAGAACTTTAGTTTATTACTAAATGTATTATTTGTCTTGTAGAGTGAGAACTTTAGTTTATTACTAAATGTATTATTTGTCTTGTAGAGTGAGAACTTTAGTTTATTACTAAATGTATTATTTGTCTTGTAGAGTGAGAACTTTAGTTTATTACTAAATGTATTATTTGTCTTGTAGAGTGAGAACTTTAGTTTATTACTAAATGTATTATTTGTCTTGTAGAGTGAGAACTTTAGTTTATTACTAAATGTATTATTTGTCTTGTAGAGTGAGAACTTTAGTTTATTACTAAATGTATTATTTGTCTTGTAGAGTGAGAACTTTAGTTTATTACTAAATGTATTATTTGTCTTGTAGAGTGAGAACTTTAGTTTATTACTAAATGTATTATTTGTCTTGTAGAGTAAGAACTTTAGTTTATTACTAAATGTATTATTTGTCTTGTAGAGTAAGAACTTTAGTTTATTACTAAATGTATTATTTGTCTTGTAGAGTGAGAACTTTAGTTTATTACTAAATGTATTATTTGTCTTGTAGAGTGAGAACTTTAGTTTATTACTAAATGTATTATTTGTCTTGTAGAGTGAGAACTTTAGTTTATTACTAAATGTATTATTTGTCTTGTAGAGTGAGAACTTTAGTTTATTACTAAATGTATTATTTGTCTTGTAGAAGAACTTTAGTTTATTACTAAATGTATTATTTGTCTTGTAGAGTAAGAACTTTAGTTTATTACTAAATGTATTATTTGTCTTGTAGAGTGAGAACTTTAGTTTATTACTAAATGTATTATTTGTCTTGTAGAGTGAGAACTTTAGTTTATTACTAAATGTATTATTTGTCTTGTAGAGTAAGAACTTTAGTTTATTACTAAATGTATTATTTGTCTTGTAGAGTAAGAACTTTAGTTTATTACTAAATGTATTATTTGTCTTGTAGAGTGAGAACTTTAGTTTATTACTAAATGTATTATTTGTCTTGTAGAGTGAGAACTTTAGTTTATTACTAAATGTATTATTTGTCTTGTAGAGTGAGAACTTTAGTTTATTACTAAATGTATTATTTGTCTTGTAGAGTGAGAACTTTAGTTTATTACTAAATGTATTATTTGTCTTGTAGAGTGAGAACTTTAGTTTATTACTAAATGTATTATTTGTCTTGTAGAGTGAGAACTTTAGTTTATTACTAAATGTATTATTTGTCTTGTAGAGTGAGAACTTTAGTTTATTACTAAATGTGAGAACTTTAGTTTATTCTAAATGTATTATTTGTCTTGAGAACTTTAGTTTATTACTAAATGTATTATTTGTCTTGTAGAGTGAGAACTTTAGTTTATTACTAAATGTATTATTTGTCTTGTAGAGTGAGAACTTTAGTTTATTACTAAATGTATTATTTGTCTTGTAGAGTGAGAACTTTAGTTTATTACTAAATGTATTATTTGTCTTGTAGAGTGAGAACTTTAGTTTATTACTAAATGTATTATTTGTCTTGTAGAGTGAGAACTTTAGTTTATTACTAAATGTATTATTTGTCTTGTAGAGTGAGAACTTTAGTTTATTACTAAATGTATTATTTGTCTTGTAGAGTGAGAACTTTAGTTTATTACTAAATGTATTATTTGTCTTGTAGAGTAAAAAACTTTAGTTTATCAGTAAATGTAATGTTTGTCTTGTAGAGTAAGAACTTTAGTTTATTACTAAATGTATTATTTGTCTTGTAGAATGAGACTTTATTTTTTTAATAAATGTATTATTTGTCTTGTGGAGTGAGAACTTTAGTTTATTACTAAATGTATTATTTGTCTTGTAGAGTGAGAACTTTAGTTTATTACTAAATGTATTATTTGTCTTGTAGAGTGAGAACTTTAGTTTATTACTAAATGTATTATTTGTCTTGTAGAGTGAGAACTTTAGTTTATTACTAAATGTATTATTTGTCTTGTAGAGTGAGAACTTTAGTTTATTACTAAATGTATTATTTGTCTTGTAGAGTGAGAACTTTAGTTTATTACTAAATGTATTATTTGTCTTGTAGAGTGAGAACTTTAGTTTATTACTAAATGTATTATTTGTCTTGTAGAGTGAGAACTTTAGTTTATTACTAAATGTATTATTTGTCTTGTAGAGTGAGAACTTTAGTTTATTACTAAATGTATTATTTGTCTTGTAGAGTGAGAACTTTAGTTTATTACTAAATGTATTATTTGTCTTGTAGAGTGAGAACTTTAGTTTATTACTAAATGTATTATTTGTCTTGTAGAGTGAGAACTTTAGTTTATTACTAAATGTATTATTTGTCTTGTAGAGTGAGAACTTTAGTTTATTACTAAATGTATTATTTGTCTTGTAGAGTGAGAACTTTAGTTTATTACTAAATGTATTATTTGTCTTGTAGAGTGAGAACTTTAGTTTATTACTAAATGTATTATTTGTCTTGTAGAGTGAGAACTTTAGTTTATTACTAAATGTATTATTTGTCTTGTAGAGTGAGAACTTTAGTTTATTACTAAATGTATTATTTGTCTTGTAGAGTGAGAACTTTAGTTTATTACTAAATGTATTATTTGTCTTGTAGAGTGAGAACTTTAGTTTATTACTAAATGTATTATTTGTCTTGTAGAGTGAGAACTTTAGTTTATTACTAAATGTATTATTTGTCTTGTAGAGTGAGAACTTTAGTTTATTACTAAATGTATTATTTGTCTTGTAGAGTAAGAACTTTAGTTTATTACTAAATGTATTATTTGTCTTGTAGAGTAAGAACTTTAGTTTATTACTAAATGTATTATTTGTCTTGTAGAGTGAGAACTTTAGTTTATTACTAAATGTATTATTTGTCTTGTAGAGTGAGAACTTTAGTTTATTACTAAATGTATTATTTGTCTTGTAGAGTGAGAACTTTAGTTTATTACTAAATGTATTATTTGTCTTGTAGAGTGAGAACTTTAGTTTATTACTAAATGTATTATTTGTCTTGTAGAGTGAGAACTTTAGTTTATTACTAAATGTATTATTTGTCTTGTAGAGTGAGAACTTTAGTTTATTACTAAATGTATTATTTGTCTTGTAGAGTAAGAACTTTAGTTTATTACTAAATGTTTGTCTTTGTAAGAACTTGTAAATGTAATGTTTGTCTTGTAGAGTAAGAACTTTAGTTTATTACTAAATGTATTATTTGTCTTGTAGAGTGAGAACTTTAGTTTATTACTAAATGTATTATTTGTCTTGTAGAGTGAGAACTTTAGTTTATTACTAAATGTATTATTTGTCTTGTAGAGTGAGAACTTTAGTTTATTACTAAATGTATTATTTGTCTTGTAGAGTAAGAACTTTAGTTTATTACTAAATGTATTATTTGTCTTGTAGAGTGAGAACTTTAGTTTATTACTAAATGTATTATTTGTCTTGTAGAGTAAGAACTTTAGTTTATTACTAAATGTATTATTTGTCTTGTAGAGTAAGAACTTTAGTTTATTACTAAATGTATTATTTGTCTTGTAGAGTAAGAACTTTAGTTTATTACTAAATGTATTATTTGTCTTGTAGAGTGAGAACTTTAGTTTATTACTAAATGTATTATTTGTCTTGTAGAGTGAGAACTTTAGTTTATTACTAAATGTATTATTTGTCTTGTAGAGTGAGAACTTTAGTTTATTACTAAATGTATTATTTGTCTTGTAGAGTGAGAACTTTAGTTTATTACTAAATGTATTATTTGTCTTGTAGAGTGAGAACTTTAGTTTATTACTAAATGTATTATTTGTCTTGTAGAGTGAGAACTTTAGTTTATTACTAAATGTATTATTTGTCTTGTAGAGTGAGAACTTTAGTTTATTACTAAATGTATTATTTGTCTTGTAGAGTGAGAACTTTAGTTTATTACTAAATGTATTATTTGTCTTGTAGAGTGAGAACTTTAGTTTATTACTAAATGTATTATTTGTCTTGTAGAGTGAGAACTTTAGTTTATTACTAAATGTATTATTTGTCTTGTAGAGTGAGAACTTTAGTTTATTACTAAATGTATTATTTGTCTTGTAGAGTAAATAACTTTAGTTAATTACTAAATGTATTATTTGTCTTGTGGAGTGAGAACTTTAGTTTATTACTAAATGTATTATTTGTCTTGTAGAGTGAGAACTTTAGTTTATTACTAAATGTATTATTTGTCTTGTAGAGTGAGAACTTTAGTTTATTACTAAATGTATTATTTGTCTTGTAGAGTAAGAACTTTAGTTTATTACTAAATGTATTATTTGTCTTGTAGAGTAAGAACTTTAGTTTATTACTAAATGTATTATTTGTCTTGTAGAGTAAGAACTTTAGTTTATTACTAAATGTATTATTTGTCTTGTAGAGTGAGAACTTTAGTTTATTACTAAATGTATTATTTGTCTTGTAGAGTGAGAACTTTAGTTTATTACTAAATGTATTATTTGTCTTGTAGAGTGAGAACTTTAGTTTATTACTAAATGTATTATTTGTCTTGTAGAGTGAGAACTTTAGTTTATTACTAAATGTATTATTTGTCTTGTAGAGTGAGAACTTTAGTTTATTACTAAATGTATTATTTGTCTTGTAGAGTGAGAACTTTAGTTTATTACTAAATGTATTATTTGTCTTGTAGAGTGAGAACTTTAGTTTATTACTAAATGTATTATTTGTCTTGTAGAGTGAGAACTTTAGTTTATTACTAAATGTATTATTTGTCTTGTAGAGTGAGAACTTTAGTTTATTACTAAATGTATTATTTGTCTTGTAGAGTGAGAACTTTAGTTTATTACTAAATGTATTATTTGTCTTGTAGAGTAAGAACTTTAGTTTATTACTAAATGTATTATTTGTCTTGTAGAGTGAGAACTTTAGTTTATTACTAAATGTATTATTTGTCTTGTAGAGTGAGAACTTTAGTTTATTACTAAATGTATTATTTGTCTTGTAGAGTGAGAACTTTAGTTTATTACTAAATGTATTATTTGTCTTGTAGAGTGAGAACTTTAGTTTAGAACTTTAGTTTATTACTAAATGTATTATTTGTCTTGTAGAGTAAGAACTTTAGTTTATTACTAAATGTATTATTTGTCTTGTAGAGTAAGAACTTTAGTTTATTACTAAATGTATTATTTGTCTTGTAGAGTGAGAACTTTAGTTTATTACTAAATGTATTATTTGTCTTGTAGAGTGAGAACTTTAGTTTATTACTAAATGTATTATTTGTCTTGTAGAGTGAGAACTTTAGTTTATTACTAAATGTATTATTTGTCTTGTAGAGTGAGAACTTTAGTTTATTACTAAATGTATTATTTGTCTTGTAGAGTGAGAACTTTAGTTTATTACTAAATGTATTATTTGTCTTGTAGAGTGAGAACTTTAGTTTATTACTAAATGTATTATTTGTCTTGTAGAGTGAGAACTTTAGTTTATTACTAAATGTATTATTTGTCTTGTAGAGTGAGAACTTTAGTTTATTACTAAATGTATTATTTGTCTTGTAGAGTGAGAACTTTAGTTTATTACTAAATGTATTATTTGTCTTGTAGAGTGAGAACTTTAGTTTATTACTAAATGTATTATTTGTCTTGTAGAGTGAGAACTTTAGTTTATTACTAAATGTATTATTTGTCTTGTAGAGTGAGAACTTTAGTTTATTACTAAATGTATTATTTGTCTTGTAGAGTGAGAACTTTAGTTTATTACTAAATGTATTATTTGTCTTGTAGAGTGAGAACTTTAGTTTATTACTAAATGTATTATTTGTCTTGTAGAGTGAGAACTTTAGTTTATTACTAAATGTATTATTTGTCTTGTAGAGTGAGAACTTTAGTTTATTACTAAATGTATTATTTGTCTTGTAGAGTGAGAACTTTAGTTTATTACTAAATGTATTATTTGTCTTGTAGAGTAAGAACTTTAGTTTATTACTAAATGTATTATTTGTCTTGTAGAGTAAGAACTTTAGTTTATTACTAAATGTATTATTTGTCTTGTAGAGTGAGAACTTTAGTTTATTACTAAATGTATTATTTGTCTTGTAGAGTGAGAACTTTAGTTTATTACTAAATGTATTATTTGTCTTGTAGAGTGAGAACTTTAGTTTATTACTAAATGTATTATTTGTCTTGTAGAGTGAGAACTTTAGTTTATTACTAAATGTATTATTTGTCTTGTAGAGTGAGAACTTTAGTTTATTACTAAATGTATTATTTGTCTTGTAGAGTGAGAACTTTAGTTTATTACTAAATGTATTATTTGTCTTGTAGAGTGAGAACTTTAGTTTATTACTAAATGTATTATTTGTCTTGTAGAGTGAGAACTTTAGTTTATTACTAAATGTATTATTTGTCTTGTAGAGTGAGAACTTTAGTTTATTACTAAATGTATTATTTGTCTTGTAGAGTAAGAACTTTAGTTTATTACTAAATGTATTATTTGTCTTGTAGAGTAAGAACTTTAGTTTATTACTAAATGTATTATTTGTCTTGTAGAGTAAGAACTTTAGTTTATTACTAAATGTATTATTTGTCTTGTAGAGTGAGAACTTTAGTTTATTACTAAATGTATTATTTGTCTTGTAGAGTGAGAACTTTAGTTTATTACTAAATGTATTATTTGTCTTGTAGAGTGAGAACTTT
This sequence comes from Tachypleus tridentatus, assembly GCF_004210375.1. Lineage (NCBI taxonomy): Eukaryota > Metazoa > Arthropoda > Merostomata > Xiphosura > Limulidae > Tachypleus > Tachypleus tridentatus. Next base: position 177,858,729 of record NC_134831.1, read on the forward strand.
AGTTTATTACTAAATGTATTATTTGTCTTGTAGAGTGAGAACTTTAGTTTATTACTAAATGTATTATTTGTCTTGTAGAGTGAGAACTTTAGTTTATTACTAAATGTATTATTTGTCTTGTAGAGTGAGAACTTTAGTTTATTACTAAATGTATTATTTGTCTTGTAGAGTAAGAACTTTAGTTTATTACTAAATGTATTATTTGTCTTGTAGAGTAAGAACTTTAGTTTATTACTAAATGTATTATTTGTCTTGTAGAGTAAGAACTTTAGTTTATTACTAAATGTATTATTTGTCTTGTAGAGTAAGAACTTTAGTTTATTACTAAATGTATTATTTGTCTTGTAGAGTAAGAACTTTAGTTTATTACTAAATGTATTATTTGTCTTGTAGAGTGAGAACTTTAGTTTATTACTAAATGTATTATTTGTCTTGTAGAGTGAGAACTTTAGTTTATTACTAAATGTATTATTTGTCTTGTAGAGTGAGAACTTTAGTTTATTACTAAATGTATTATTTGTCTTGTAGAGTGAGAACTTTAGTTTATTACTAAATGTATTATTTGTCTTGTAGAGTGAGAACTTTAGTTTATTACTAAATGTATTATTTGTCTTGTAGAGTGAGAACTTTAGTTTATTACTAAATGTATTATTTGTCTTGTAGAGTGAGAACTTTAGTTTATTACTAAATGTATTATTTGTCTTGTAGAGTGAGAACTTTAGTTTATTACTAAATGTATTATTTGTCTTGTAGAGTGAGAACTTTAGTTTATTACTAAATGTATTATTTGTCTTGTAGAGTAAGAACTTTAGTTTATTACTAAATGTATTATTTGTCTTGTAGAGTAAGAACTTTAGTTTATTACTAAATGTATTATTTGTCTTGTAGAGTGAGAACTTTAGTTTATTACTAAATGTATTATTTGTCTTGTAGAGTGAGAACTTTAGTTTATTACTAAATGTATTATTTGTCTTGTAGAGTGAGAACTTTAGTTTATTACTAAATGTATTATTTGTCTTGTAGAGTGAGAACTTTAGTTTATTACTAAATGTATTATTTGTCTTGTAGAGTGAGAACTTTAGTTTATTACTAAATGTATTATTTAGAGTAGAGAACTTTAGTTTATTACTAAATGTATTATTTGTCTTGTAGAGTGAGAACTTTAGTTTATTACTAAATGTATTATTTGTCTTGTAGAGTGAGAACTTTAGTTTATTACTAAATGTATTATTTGTCTTGTAGAGTGAGAACTTTAGTTTATTACTAAATGTATTATTTGTCTTGTAGAGTGAGAACTTTAGTTTATTACTAAATGTATTATTTGTCTTGTAGAGTGAGAACTTTAGTTTATTACTAAATGTATTATTTGTCTTGTAGAGTGAGAACTTTAGTTTATTACTAAATGTATTATTTGTCTTGTAGAGTGAGAACTTTAGTTTATTACTAAATGTATTATTTGTCTTGTAGAGTGAGAACTTTAGTTTATTACTAAATGTATTATTTGTCTTGTAGAGTAGAGAACTTTAGTTTATTACTAAATGTATTATTTGTCTTGTAGAGTGAGAACTTTAGTTTATTACTAAATGTATTATTTGTCTTGTAGAGTGAGAACTTTAGTTTATTACTAAATGTATTATTTGTCTTGTAGAGTGAGAACTTTAGTTTATTACTAAATGTATTATTTGTCTTGTAGAGTAAGAACTTTAGTTTATTACTAAATGTATTATTTGTCTTGTAGAGTAAGAACTTTAGTTTATTACTAAATGTATTATTTGTCTTGTAGAGTGAGAACTTTAGTTTATTACTAAATGTATTATTTGTCTTGTAGAGTGAGAACTTTAGTTTATTACTAAATGTATTATTTGTCTTGTAGAGTGAGAACTTTAGTTTATTACTAAATGTATTATTTGTCTTGTAGAGTGAGAACTTTAGTTTATTACTAAATGTATTATTTGTCTTGTAGAGTGAGAACTTTAGTTTATTACTAAATGTATTATTTGTCTTGTAGAGTGAGAACTTTAGTTTATTACTAAATGTATTATTTGTCTTGTAGAGTAAGAACTTTAGTTTATTACTAAATGTATTATTTGTCTTGTAGAGTGAGAACTTTAGTTTATTACTAAATGTATTATTTGTCTTGTAGAGTGAGAACTTTAGTTTATTACTAAATGTATTATTTGTCTTGTAGAGTGAGAACTTTAGTTTATTACTAAATGTATTATTTGTCTTGTAGAGTGAGAACTTTAGTTTATTACTAAATGTATTATTTGTCTTGTAGAGTGAGAACTTTAGTTTATTACTAAATGTATTATTTGTCTTGTAGAGTGAGAACTTTAGTTTATTACTAAATGTATTATTTGTCTTGTAGAGTGAGAACTTTAGTTTATTACTAAATGTATTATTTGTCTTGTATTATTTGTCTTCAGAGTGAGAACTTTAGTTTATTACTAAATGTATTATTTGTCTTGTAGAGTAAGAACTTTAGTTTATTACTAAATGTATTATTTGTCTTGTAGAGTGAGAACTTTAGTTTATTACTAAATGTATTATTTGTCTTGTAGAGTAAGAACTTTAGTTTATTACTAAATGTATTATTTGTCTTGTAGAGTAAGAACTTTAGTTTATTACTAAATGTATTATTTGTCTTGTAGAGTGAGAACTTTAGTTTATTACTAAATGTATTATTTGTCTTGTAGAGTGAGAACTTTAGTTTATTACTAAATGTATTATTTGTCTTGTAGAGTGAGAACTTTAGTTTATTACTAAATGTATTATTTGTCTTGTAGAGTGAGAACTTTAGTTTATTACTAAATGTATTATTTGTCTTGTAGAGTGAGAACTTTAGTTTATTACTAAATGTATTATTTGTCTTGTAGAGTGAGAACTTTAGTTTATTACTAAATGTATTATTTGTCTTGTAGAGTGAGTACTTTAGTTTTTAGTAAATGTATTATTTGTCTTGTGGAGTGAGATCTTTAGTTTATTACTAAATGTATTATTTGTCTTGTAGAGTGAGAACTTTAGTTTATTACTAAATGTATTATTTGTCTTGTAGAGTGAGAACTTTAGTTTATTACTAAATGTATTATTTGTCTTGTAGAGTGAGAACTTTAGTTTATTACTAAATGTATTATTTGTCTTGTAGAGTGAGAACTTTAGTTTATTACTAAATGTATTATTTGTCTTGTAGAGTGAGAACTTTAGTTTATTACTAAATGTATTATTTGTCTTGTAGAGTGAGAACTTTAGTTTATTACTAAATGTATTATTTGTCTTGTAGAGTGAGAACTTTAGTTTATTACTAAATGTATTATTTGTCTTGTAGAGTGAGAACTTTAGTTTATTACTAAATGTATTATTTGTCTTGTAGAGTAAGAACTTTAGTTTATTACTAAATGTATTATTTGTCTTGTAGAGTGAGAACTTTAGTTTATTACTAAATGTATTATTTGTCTTGTAGAGTGAGAACTTTAGTTTATTACTAAATGTATTATTTGTTTGTAGAGTGAGAACTTTAGTTTATTACTAAATGTATTATTTGTCTTGTAGAGTGAGAACTTTAGTTTATTACTAAATGTATTATTTGTCTTGTAGAGTAAGAACTTTAGTTTATTACTAAATGTATTATTTGTCTTGTAGAGTAAGAACTTTAGTTTATTACTAAATGTATTATTTGTCTTGTAGAGTAAGAACTTTAGTTTATTACTAAATGTATTATTTGTCTTGTAGAGTAAGAACTTTAGTTTATTACTAAATGTATTATTTGTCTTGTAGAGTAAGAACTTTAGTTTATTACTAAATGTATTATTTGTCTTGTAGAGTGAGAACTTTAGTTTATTACTAAATGTATTATTTGTCTTGTAGAGTGAGAACTTTAGTTTATTACTAAATGTATTATTTGTCTTGTAGAGTGAGAACTTTAGTTTATTACTAAATGTATTATTTGTCTTGTAGAGTGAGAACTTTAGTTTATTACTAAATGTATTATTTGTCTTGTAGAGTGAGAACTTTAGTTTATTACTAAATGTATTATTTGTCTTGTAGAGTGAGAACTTTAGTTTATTACTAAATGTATTATTTGTCTTGTAGAGTGAGAACTTTAGTTTATTACTAAATGTATTATTTGTCTTGTAGAGTGAGAACTTTAGTTTATTACTAAATGTATTATTTGTCTTGTAGAGTGAGAACTTTAGTTTATTACTAAATGTATTATTTGTCTTGTAGAGTGAGAACTTTAGTTTATTACTAAATGTATTATTTGTCTTGTAGAGTGAGAACTTTAGTTTATTACTAAATGTATTATTTGTCTTGTAGAGTGAGAACTTTAGTTTATTACTAAATGTATTATTTGTCTTGTAGAGTGAGAACTTTAGTTTATTACTAAATGTATTATTTGTCTTGTAGAGTGAGAACTTTAGTTTATTACTAAATGTATTATTTGTCTTGTAGAGTGAGAACTTTAGTTTATTACTAAATGTATTATTTGTCTTGTAGAGTAAGAACTTTAGTTTATTACTAAATGTATTATTTGTCTTGTAGAGTGAGAACTTTAGTTTATTACTAAATGTAGTTTATTTGTCTTGTAGAGTGAGAACTTTAGTTTATTACTAAATGTATTATTTGTCTTGTAGAGTGAGAACTTTAGTTTATTACTAAATGTATTATTTGTCTTGTAGAGTGAGAACTTTAGTTTATTACTAAATGTATTATTTGTCTTGTAGAGTGAGAACTTTAGTTTATTACTAAATGTATTATTTGTCTTGTAGAGTGAGAACTTTAGTTTATTACTAAATGTATTATTTGTCTTGTAGAGTGAGAACTTTAGTTTATTACTAAATGTATTATTTGTCTTGTAGAGTGAGAACTTTAGTTTATTACTAAATGTATTATTTGTCTTGTAGAGTAAGAACTTTAGTTTATTACTAAATGTATTATTTGTCTTGTAGAGTGAGAACTTTAGTTTATTACTAAATGTATTATTTGTCTTGTAGAGTGAGAACTTTAGTTTATTACTAAATGTATTATTTGTCTTGTAGAGTGAGAACTTTAGTTTATTACTAAATGTATTATTTGTCTTGTAGAGTGAGAACTTTAGTTTATTACTAAATGTATTATTTGTCTTGTAGAGTGAGAACTTTAGTTTATTACTAAATGTATTATTTGTCTTGTGGAGTGAGAACTTTAGTTAATTACTAAATGTATTATTTGTCTTGTAGAGTGAGAACTTTAGTTTATTACTCAGTAGAGTAAGAACTTTAGTTTATTACTAAATGTCTTATTTGTGTTGTAGAGTAAGAACTTTAGTTTATTACTAAATGTATTATTTGTCTTGTAGTTTATTACTAAAGTATTTGTCTTGTAGAGAACTTTAGTTTATTACTAAATGTATTATTTGTCTTGTAGAGTGAGAACTTTAGTTTATTACTAAATGTATTATTTGTCTTGTAGAGTGAGAACTTTAGTTTATTACTAAATGTATTATTTGTCTTGTAGAGTGAGAACTTTAGTTTATTACTAAATGTATTATTTGTCTTGTAGAGTGAGAACTTTAGTTTATTACTAAATGTATTATTTGTCTTGTAGAGTGAGAACTTTAGTTTATTACTAAATGTATTATTTGTCTTGTAGAGTGAGAACTTTAGTTTATTACTAAATGTATTATTTGTCTTGTATTAGTAAAGAACTTTAGAACTTTAGTTTATTACTAAATGTATTATTTGTCTTGTAGAGTGAGAACTTTAGTTTATTACTAAATGTATTATTTGTCTTGTAGAGTAAGAACTTTAGTTTATTACTAAATGTATTATTTGTCTTGTAGAGTAAGAACTTTAGTTTATTACTAAATGTATTATTTGTCTTGTAGAGTGAGAACTTTAGTTTATTACTAAATGTATTATTTGTCTTGTAGAGTGAGAACTTTAGTTTATTACTAAATGTATTATTTGTCTTGTAGAGTGAGAACTTTAGTTTATTACTAAATGTATTATTTGTCTTGTAGAGTGAGAACTTTAGTTTATTACTAAATGTATTATTTGTCTTGTAGAGTGAGAACTTTAGTTTATTACTAAATGTATTATTTGTCTTGTAGAGTGAGAACTTTAGTTTATTACTAAATGTATTATTTGTCTTGTAGAGTGAGAACTTTAGTTTATTACTAAATGTATTATTTGTCTTGTAGAGTGAGAACTTTAGTTTATTACTAAATGTATTATTTGTCTTGTAGAGTAAGAACTTTAGTTTATTACTAAATGTATTATTTGTCTTGTAGAGTAAGAACTTTAGTTTATTACTAAATGTATTATTTGTCTTGTAGAGTAAGAACTTTAGTTTATTACTAAATGTATTATTTGTCTTGTAGAGTAAGAACTTTAGTTTATTACTAAATGTATTATTTGTCTTGTAGAGTGAGAACTTTAGTTTATTACTAAATGTATTATTTGTCTTGTAGAGTGAGAACTTTAGTTTATTACTAAATGTATTATTTGTCTTGTAGAGTGAGAACTTTAGTTTATTACTAAATGTATTATTTGTCTTGTAGAGTGAGAACTTTAGTTTATTACTAAATGTATTATTTGTCTTGTAGAGTGAGAACTTTAGTTTATTACTAAATGTATTATTTGTCTTGTAGAGTGAGAACTTTAGTTTATTACTAAATGTATTATTTGTCTTGTAGAGTGAGAACTTTAGTTTATTACTAAATGTATTATTTGTCTTGTAGAGTGAGAACTTTAGTTTATTACTAAATGTATTATTTGTCTTGTAGAGTGAGAACTTTAGTTTATTACTAAATGTATTATTTGTCTTGTAGAGTGAGAACTTTAGTTTATTACTAAATGTATTATTTGTCTTGTAGAGTGAGAACTTTAGTTTATTACTAAATGTATGTATTTGTCTTGTAGAGTGAGAACTTTAGTTTATTACTAAATGTATTATTTGTCTTGTAGAGTGAGAACTTTAGTTTATTACTAAATGTATTATTTGTCTTGTAGAGTGAGAACTTTAGTTTATTACTAAATGTATTATTTGTCTTGTAGAGTGAGAACTTTAGTTTATTACTAAATGTATTATTTGTCTTGTAGAGTGAGAACTTTAGTTTATTACTAAATGTATTATTTGTCTTGTAGAGTGAGAACTTTAGTTTATTACTAAATGTATTATTTGTCTTGTAGAGTAAGAACTTTAGTTTATTACTAAATGTATTATTTGTCTTGTAGAGTAAGAACTTTAGTTTATTACTAAATGTATTATTTGTCTTGTAGAGTGAGAACTTTAGTTTATTACTAAATGTATTATTTGTCTTGTAGAGTGAGAACTTTAGTTTATTACTAAATGTATTATTTGTCTTGTAGAGTGAGAACTTTAGTTTATTACTAAATGTATTATTTGTCTTGTAGAGTAAGAACTTTAGTTTATTACTAAATGTATTATTTGTCTTGTAGAGTGAGAACTTTAGTTTATTACTAAATGTATTATTTGTCTTGTAGAGTGAGAACTTTAGTTTATTACTAAATGTATTATTTGTCTTGTAGAGTGAGAACTTTAGTTTATTACTAAATGTATTATTTGTCTTGTAGAGTGAGAACTTTAGTTTATTACTAAATGTATTATTTGTCTTGTAGAGTGAGAACTTTAGTTTATTACTAAATGTATTATTTGTCTTGTAGAGTGAGAACTTTAGTTTATTACTAAATGTATTATTTGTCTTGTAGAGTGAGAACTTTAGTTTATTACTAAATGTATTATTTGTCTTGTAGAGTAAGAACTTTAGTTTATTACTAAATGTATTATTTGTCTTGTAGAGTGAGAACTTTAGTTTATTACTAAATGTATTATTTGTCTTGTAGAGTGAGAACTTTAGTTTATTACTAAATGTATTATTTGTCTTGTAGAGTGAGAACTTTAGTTTATTACTAAATGTATTATTTGTCTTGTAGAGTGAGAACTTTAGTTTATTACTAAATGTATTATTTGTCTTGTAGAGTGAGAACTTTAGTTTATTACTAAATGTATTATTTGTCTTGTAGAGTGAGAACTTTAGTTTATTACTAAATGTATTATTTGTCTTGTAGAGTGAGAACTTTAGTTTATTACTAAATGTATTATTTGTCTTGTAGAGTAAGAACTTTAGTTTATTACTAAATGTATTATTTGTCTTGTAGAGTGAGAACTTTAGTTTATTACTAAATGTATTATTTGTCTTGTAGAGTGAGAACTTTAGTTTATTACTAAATGTATTATTTGTCTTGTAGAGTGAGAACTTTAGTTTATTACTAAATGTATTATTTGTCTTGTAGAGTGAGAACTTTAGTTTATTACTAAATGTATTATTTGTCTTGTAGAGTGAGAACTTTAGTTTATTACTAAATGTATTATTTGTCTTGTAGAGTGAGAACTTTAGTTTATTACTAAATGTATTATTTGTCTTGTAGAGTGAGAACTTTAGTTTATTACTAAATGTATTATTTGTCTTGTAGAGTGAGAACTTTAGTTTATTACTAAATGTATTATTTGTCTTGTAGAGTGAGAACTTTAGTTTATTACTAAATGTATTATTTGTCTTGTAGAGTGAGAACTTTAGTTTATTACTAAATGTATTATTTGTCTTGTAGAGTAAGAACTTTAGTTTATTACTAAATGTATTATTTGTCTTGTAGAGTGAGAACTTTAGTTTATTACTAAATGTATTATTTGTCTTGTAGAGTAAGAACTTTAGTTTATTACTAAATGTATTATTTGTCTTGTAGAGTAAGAACTTTAGTTTATTACTAAATGTATTATTTGTCTTGTAGAGTAAGAACTTTAGTTTATTACTAAATGTATTATTTGTCTTGTAGAGTGAGAACTTTAGTTTATTACTAAATGTATTATTTGTCTTGTAGAGTAAGAACTTTAGTTTATTACTAAATGTATTATTTGTCTTGTAGAGTGAGAACTTTAGTTTATTACTAAATGTATTATTTGTCTTGTAGAGTGAGAACTTTAGTTTATTACTAAATGTATTATTTGTCTTGTAGAGTGAGAACTTTAGTTTATTACTAAATGTATTATTTGTCTTGTAGAGTGAGAACTTTAGTTTATTACTAAATGTATTATTTGTCTTGTAGAGTGAGAACTTTAGTTTATTACTAAATGTATTATTTGTCTTGTAGAGTGAGAACTTTAGTTTATTACTAAATGTATTATTTGTCTTGTAGAGTAAGAACTTTAGTTTATTACTAAATGTATTATTTGTCTTGTAGAGTAAGAACTTTAGTTTATTACTAAATGTATTATTTGTCTTGTAGAGTAAGAACTTTAGTTTATTACTAAATGTATTATTTGTCTTGTAGAGTGAGAACTTTAGTTTATTACTAAATGTATTATTTGTCTTGTAGAGTGAGAACTTTTTAGTTTATTATTTGTCTTGTAGAGTGAGAACTTTAGTTTAAATGTATTATTTGTCTTGTAGAGTGAGAACTTTAGTTTATTACTAAATGTATTATTTGTCTTGTAGAGTGAGAACTTTAGTTTATTACTAAACTTCCTTCTTTAAAATAAATATTATTACTAAAGCTATTATTTGTTATTTGTCTTGTAGAGTGAGAACTTTAATTAAAGTAAGTCTTATTATAAATATTTTAAAACCAGTTATTTCTTCTTGCTTGGTGAACGAAGCGCAAATAACTTGTTTACGACAAGACTACATGTGTCGGCGACAAGCTTGGTTGCATGGTTTCGTTTCTTCTTATTATTGGAAACTGTTTCACTTCACAATGACATTGTATAACAATAATGAGTCATGTCTATTTCCATAACTCTTTCTATATCAAGGTTTTCTTTATACAGTCGCTTTCATAGCTATAATAAACAGTAGAAAAATTTAACATAATTTGAAAAGTTTATTTTGAAATTAAGCACAAAGCAACACTGGACTATCTGTTTTCTACTCACCACGGGTATCGAAACCCGAATTTCAGCGCTTTAAATCTACAGACAAGCCGCTGTGCCTGGCCTGGCATGGCCAAGCGTGTTAAGGCGTGCGACTCGTAATCTGAGGTCGCGGGTTCGCATTCCGGTCGCGCCAAACATGCTTGCCCTTTCAGCCGTGGGGGCGTTATAATGTAACGGTTAATCCCATTATTCGTTGGTAAAAGAGTAGCCCAAGAGTTGGCGGTGGGTGATGGTGCCTAGCTGCCTTCCCTCTAGTCTTACACTGCTAAATTAGGGATGGCTAGCACAGATAGCCCTCGAGTAGCTTTGTGCGAAATTCCAAAAAACAAACAAACACGCCGCTGTGTCACTGGGGGAGCATTTTTTATAAATAATATAGAGGAAGATTACATAAAAACATCTTGATAACAGCATTCATTAGGAGAAAATGTTAAATAAGATGTGCTCTTTGTATAAAGACTGTTAAAACCAACAGACTAGAAATCGAGTTTTGGAGGTATACTTGCTGAGCAGAACATGAAATTTAATGCAAGTCAAAATGAATTGGGAAAACTTTACGTATTGTCAAATTGATACAAAGTAAAATACAGAAAAACAAAAATGCTTAAAAAGAGAAAAAGATTTGAATATCTCTGCTTAACAAACTTTTTATAGTTGTCACGTGGTATTATTGTCGTAGGCAACAGGTGAGCAGTTAATTAGATATTTTAAAACCATTTTACTTCGATTGTGAAAAGTTAATAGCCTACAAGAGAGCTATCTGCACTAGCCGTCCCTCATTTAGCACTGTAAGACTAGAAGGAAGGCAGCTAGTCATAACCACTCACCGCTAACTCTTGGGCTACTCTTTTACCAACGAATTGTGGGATTGATTCTCACTTTATAATGTCCCCACGGATGAAAGGACGAGCATGTTTGGTGGGACGGAGATTCGAATCCGCGACTCTCAGATTGCGACTCAATCGCCCAAATCACCTGCCGACGCTGGGCCAATAATTTAAAGCTAAAATTAATTTGCTGTGTTATAAATCAATCTTCTCTCACTGTTTTTTTTTTTTTCTAATTTATTGTTAAGGATTTTATTAACCGATTTAACGCTTCTCTGGATTTTAATTGGAAGCCATTAAAGGGTGAATCGCTTAATAAATGATTTGTTTGCTTGTAGTTTAAACACAAAGCTAAACCATGGGTTGTCTGTGTTTTGCCCTTCACCCTTATCGAAAACCGGCCCCTAGCGTTGTAAATACGCATACATACCGCTTCACCAGTGAGAGGTGACGTAATAAATAAGTCCTTTGGTTTTGCTTCTGTTTTAAATTTGATATTATTACGTTTATCATCAATATGAAAAATAGTTTTTAATTCAGGTTTCGGTTAAAAACGTTAAAAATAAGAACTAATTTTGTTATCTGGTTTTTAACGTTTAACTTTTAAGTAACATGAAATGAAAACACTAAATAAAAACATGTTGTTTTGAATTAAACACAAAGATACACAATGGGCTTATCTGTGCTCGAAACCCGATTTTTAGCGTTGTACGTCCGCAGACATACCGCTGAGCCACTGGGGGAACTTATAAAAATATGAATTACATGTTTTATATCGATTTTAAAGTGTTTTTTATAGCCTCTATACTGAAGAAGTCCCCCGCTAGTACAGTGGTAAGTGTATGGATTTACAATGCTAAAATCAGGATTTCGATTCCCTTCGGTGTACTCAGCAGATAGCCCGATGTGGCTTTGCTATAAGAAATCACACATACACACACTATACTGAAGAGTAACCATCAAACCGGTTAGGTATATCGTAAATATAAAAAAATATATACATCTTCTAGCAGAGAAAGGTTCGAATTTTGATGCATATACACAAATTTACCACAATTGAATATCGTACAATAATAATAGATTATTTGTTATTAAGCACAATGCTACACTATAGGCTATGTGTATTGATTTTAGTATTATAAGCCCTTAGACGTGCAGTTAGGCGAGTGGAGGACAAATTAGTATAGAATAATATGTTAGTAAAGCGTTTTACTTCGCCACTAAAAGAGAAGTGTTTATTTTTTCGTTTTGTTGCTAAGTGCAAACCTATATGATGGGTTATCTGTGACTGCCGACAGTGGGTATCGAAATCCGTTTTTTAGCGTTATATCCCCTTGAACATTCTACTGAATAATCGGTGGAGCATATAAGAGGAATTCGTAGTCCATGTCAACCACAAGAATTTAACCCTAAATTTTAGCATTTTCAGCCTTCGAGATTACCACTTACCTACATCTTTCGGACTTGACTGATGATATAGGTCTTACAAAATGAAAAATAAAGACTACGTGCTTTATACAAGAAAAAAACAAAACTAAAACTGAAACATGATTCAGTTAGAAGTCTATTGTCTGAAACTCTTCTTACACTCCAATAAAACAAAGAAAGTTTTATAATCAGAACCGTGAAGAAGGAAAACAAAGAGTTAAGAAAACAAAACAAAAATCACATGTACGCACAATGAAAACGAGTTAACTAGGCCTAACAATCGACAGTAAAAACGATGAAAAAAATCATTACGTCTAAATCTCACCGGGGTTCATGCGTAATGTATGCGTCCCAGGCCTCAGGTTCTGAATTATAGAACAACTGGCGATAAAAGCTGTTCTTTTAGCAGGAATGAATGTGAAGTCTACGAGAAATTACACATTCGGTTCGATAGGCTTTCTTCGTCGTCGTCAGTACAAAATGTATATACTTTTGTATCGTCAATATGTTTTTTCATTTTTTGTAGAACACTATTGAATGGAAAACGATAAAAAGAAATGTTGTTTTTTTTCTTCTGTGAGTCAGTTGAAATACGAAAAGAATTTTTTAAAAATTGTTGCTCGTGCCATTTTATGATTAGATTGAGAGAAATTGTTGAATTCGCAGTACTAACTTTTATTAAAATGGCTGTTGAATAAATTAAAAACAATATTGCAACGTCAGTTTCTGACATTTCTTAATCTGCTGAGTAAATTTTGAGACTGGAACTACATAACTTAAAGAGACACGAAATGAAATTTCAATTACCTAACGTTTTGGTTCCCCCTTCAGTAGATGGGTACTTACAACGCTAAAGTCCGAGATTCGATTCCCTTAGTGAAAACAGTAGATAGCCTATTGTGGCTTTGTTTGAGAATTTACACACACATATATAGTGAGTCAGTGGTAAGTTTAAGGACTTACAACGCTAAAGGTCGGGGTTCGATTTCTCGCAGTGGACGGAACGCATTTAGAATATTGTGTCTACAATTTCGTACAGATGAGCCGTTTATAGAAGATACGTTAACATATTAAATATAATTTAGATTCTAAGTAAATTGGTATAAATACAATAGTTAAAACATTGTCATGACTTCTGAGGTCAACAAAACACTTAAAAATAATCTTAAATTAATTGCACGTAACTGATACTGGTTTTTTTTACCTGAACTGCACGTCTGAGACCCCAGAATTTGGCTATAGCCATTCATAAGTTAAACTACTGACCAGAAGAAGTGTAGTCCGTAAACAGAACTTTCCGCCATAAGAGTTTTGTCTGTTTTTTAAAAAAACTTGTAATGCTATTGGTCGTCACTTTTTCAACGCACAACTGTAGCTTTAACCTTGGACCTTAGAACATACAGCCAAGAAAGAGCCACGCTCAACCCCTATCATATTTAAAATTAACGTATCTTTCTTAAGGCTAGCTTCGGAGAAGGAATTCTTCTTAATGTTTATTTTCAGAAAACTGCGGTCGACTTGAAGGTTTGTTGTTTCTCTTTCTTTTTATCATTCATTCCAGATGTAGATTTTTCTGTGTAAATATTTTTACGTTACATAACATATGAGCCTGAGAATTTATGGTTCGAAACCCTATCTTGCAAGAAAGTACGTTCTGCTCTTTAGGGCCGTAAAGTTATGTTCGATCATACAAGAGTGTCCTGAGTGTTGGCGGTTGGTAATGTTGACTAACTACGTGTCTCCTAACGTGTCAGTTTAACACTAGGAGTTATCTACAATAATCTTTGTGAAAACGTTATAAATATACCAATTCTTTCGCCAGTGGGACAGTGCTATGTTTGTGGGTTTATACCGCTAGAAACCGGGTTTTTATATCAGTGGTGGCCAGAGCACAGATAGCTGTTTGTGTAGCTTTGTGCTTAACTACAAACAAATAATCCAATACTCTCAAGCTATAATATTTTAAAACATGTTGTTATTAACTTAACTCACAGTTACTATACAATGGGTTATCTGTGCCCTGCCCGTAGAAAGAAAACCGTTGTCATATTGCTAGTTTTGTAAGAAAAAATTATCACTGAAGGGCTTTCAACTAATAGGAGGATGACGTCATAATGGCTAGTTTGTTTTCCAAAACGCTACTTTGGCGTTGATTATTGATCATTCATAATTCTCTGTCAGAAAAGGATATTACTTTATCCAGTTCCGGAACCAATAACGCTTTACTCGACAAACTATTTAATAACCTAAATTCCATGCCACGTGATTGTCTTTTCAATACACAAGAGACCCCATCTATATTGTATCTTAATCGTGTAGCCTCAAGCACTTCTCTTCCAACAGTTTGACGTTTGCCTGTTACCGAGTTCAGATATTTTGTTCTCAAGTCTTCAAGGTATATATTCATCTCATCCTAGTCATCAGCAATGTTGGTTTTTCGTTCTGAAGCTAATATTTCTCTCTGTGAATTTGTTTTAAAAATTAGTTTTCATTTAATTTGATATTTTGAACTAAGCCTTTCTCGTCTTAATTTTGTTATTATAAAATACTGAATTAAGTATTTATTATTAATTGAAACAACGAACAGTTTGTTTCTATGTTTAAATGACGAATTAGCCACCATAAGCACAATTTGTTTTGTTTGTTGTCAAACGTAACACTACACAATTGACTGCTTGTGCTTTGCCCCCAACGAGTATCGAAATCCGATCTATGGCGTAATAAGCCTCAAGACTTACCGCTAAGTCAGTAGTGGGATTCATGGGCAGGCAAAGCACATATTAATACAGTACTAAACCATAATTAATGTTTTTATTACCGGTGGTTTATATATACGTGTTATTTAAACTTTAATCGATGCTTAATTTTAATGATTATAGTTTAACTGTATTTTCCCTGTCTCTCCCTTTTTAATTTCTATCTGCCAACATTTCTTTCCATTTCATGAAACATCAACCTGTTGACTGCCAAGTATTTCAGCTGCTACAATACAACTCTAATGCTTCTTCATTTTGCAACTTTTTTCGTGACGCCATTTTGGATCGAAAGTGAAACAATTTGTAAGTAGGTCAAATGCATGTATGGTGCTGACATCTAGCGTCGAAGTTACGTATTATTGAGAACGAATTAACTCGTCCGTGGCACTGTGTTACCGATCGGCTTGGACGAGTTATCTCGTCTACGGCACTGAACAAGTTAATACTCATGTCTATTACGTTAAACAGTACTGTTCCATACGTGTAGTTACAATAATTCAACATAGGAGCGCTTAACTCGTAATCTGAGAGTCTCGGGTTCGAATCCCCTTCACATCGAACATGCTCACACCTTTCAGTCATGGGGGCGCTATAACGCAACGGTCAATCTCACTATTCGTTGTTAAAAGAGGAGCTCAAGAGTTGGCGGTGGTAAGTAATAATTAGTTGCCTTCCTTCTAGTCTTACACTGTTATATTCGGAACGACTAGTGCAAGTAACCCTCGTGCACCTTTGTGCGAAATTAACAAACAAACAAAACATGGAGGCCTGGTGTCATTAGTTGTTTTATTGTTTACGAAAGTTCTCGAGACGCGTTAATACGACGTTACAACTTGAGTGAATCCTTACTGGTTGTTACGTGAATAAAAATTGTCTACGACTTCGGTTCCGTTACAGGACATCCTAAGATCGGCGCAGATCTCTGTCACATCAATTCAATCATTTCTGTTCTGGATATTAAACTTGCAATAATTTAATTTTTCCAACAGTTATAATCAGTCAAAGAATCATTTGTGAAGATTCCAATTTTTTTTTTCACGAAAACTTCTAAATAATGTTAAACCATGTCTTACAACAAAGATGTTATTTATATGAGGACCGCGTCTCCATAAGTTGCTCTATAATTAGGGATTTTACTTGTATTATTTAAACTGTAATATCAAATATTTGACAGGTCTGAAAAATCTAATTTATAAAATATAAGACCAGGGCTGATGACAAACTGTCGAAGTCCCAGACAGAAGGGCGTGACATGGCCTAGCGCGTTAAGGCGTGCGCTTGGTAATCTGAGGGTTGCGGGTTCGCGCCCGAGTCGCGCCAAACATGCCCGCCCTCCCAGCCGTTGGGGCGTTATAATGTGACGGTCAATCCCACTATTCGTTGGTAAAAGAGTAGCCCAAGAGTTGGCGGTGAGTGGTGATGACTAGCTGCCTTCCCTCTAGTCTTACACTGCTAAATTAGGGACGGCTAGCACAGATAGCTCTCGAGCAGCTTTGTGCGAAATTCCAAAACCAAACCAAAACCAAACCCAGACAGAAATTCAGACTGTGTCTCTCTTTTCACTGGGGTCGCAGAGTGTTTGACGCCCTAAGGAGTCGCTCACATATATCTGTGTTGAACACTGAAGATTTTGTGGGGGTGGGTTTGAGATTATTTTTCAAATGCTAGAAAACACTAATGGATCATTAGATAATGTTATCCAATTGAACGTATCCTTAAATGTATTTGTATTTCTAAACAAACAATTTTTATACTTTATTTTTAAAATTATACCGTTGAAGCAAAATATAAGTTTGAACCGTATTTCGTTTCGATTAGTAATTGCTTATTTTTGTTTTAATTTGAAAAGTGTTGGGTAAAATGTTTGACCAAAACTAAAACGTTAAAAGCGTCATCTACCTTATCTTTTCTGAAACTGTAACTCTAATGTTGAACACTGTTGTTTTAATTAGAGTGACGAAATTGACTTCGATAGGTTTTGTTTCTGTTTTTTCGCTAATCCGAAAAGTGGATCACAGCGCATGTTCCATGTAAACACTTCGAATTAGACACGTGACGAGGTTCATTGTGTCACCTACAGTGAAGTTAATTATTAACTGCAACTGAGGTTTCCAACAGACGCCATATTATTGTGTTAAAATATTGTAAATATTTGGCGTGGGAAACATATTAAAGCGAGACGCCTTAAGCATGGACTGTTTATGACGGAAAGTGGAAATTAAGGAGACATGTTCCCAATTATAATGGGAATGTGGGCTAATTTGGAATATGGGCTTATTTTGATGCATCAGGTGATAAGATATGATGGGAATCGGGAACAAAATACAAGTGGAAACCATTAGTTTAATGCCTAACGTACACAACCTTTGTCTACCAAATTAATTTTACAGTCACTATCTTTTATAATGAACCAGTATTTCAGAGCAGAATAAAAAAAAAATTGGTGAAAGTTAAAAACACCATAAATATGTAAACATCAATAAATAGCCTGTTGTTGCAAAACCAGATCTACGCAACCTTAAATCCACTACTGGAAGAATCCACTCTGTACTTTCACACAGGCAATAGTGTCGTGCCTTGTGGATCAAATAATGTTTGTTAGTTTTCTGCATAATAATTTGTTATACCCTTTATAGAATAAACACACAACAAGAAATATTTTCAACTGAATCATACTAACTACAATTATCCAACTAGAAATAAATTTTCTAGCGCACTAAACGTCAAATATTTCTCTTTAAAAAAATTCCTAAAAACCAGAATATCGTATTAAAATGACATTAACTTAAAAAATATCGGACAGTTATCGAGACATTAATAACTATATTATTGTAAAATGCCAAATGTATACGTTTATTATTAGCGTATATATAATATCATTATATTTACACAGTACTCAAAACATCAAATGTAAGCAGCATATATGATCCTTGGCTCTAAACATGTAGATTAAACTCAATATAAGTTCCTTCAAATTCTAAACTCCAAATTTAAGCGACATATAATTTCTTTGGGGCGCTAAACATCTAGATTAAGCCTAATATAAGTTTCTCGAAATTCTAAACTTCAAATTTAAGCGACATACACATTCTTTGGGGCTCTAAACACTCAGATTAAGCCTAGTATTAGTTCTCTAACGTTCTAAACTTAAGCCACATATACGATCCTCTCGGCTGTTAAGCATCCTTGTTAGGCCTAATATAATATCTTCAAAGTTCTGATGGTTTAAACTGTTTTGTAAAAGATTATTATCCCTCTAGACCAGGGGTTCTTAACCTTGTTGGAGGTATTGAACCCCGGAAGTTTCGTACTTGCATTCACTGAAACCTTCGTAATTGGAAAAATAAAATATGATTTTTTCAAATTCAAAACGTAAGTAGATATTTTATTAGTGCACAAAATGAACCATGCATCAGTTGCACACAATATCACTGTGTTCAAAGAACAAAACGAACAAAACATGAATTTCGCACAAAAACAAAAACATAATTCAATGAATATTTACTGCAAATCAATGTGACTTTTGATGTTGCCTTTCAGAGACAAGTTCAGAAATGCGCGGCTTCACCTTGGCAAGTGCCACTCTCATATCATTTTCGCAACAAAGTCTGTTCCTTTTCTTCGTTTTTATGTCTACCATACTCGAAAAGGATTGCTCGCAAAAATACGTTGTAACAAACGGTATGAGTATCTCAAGGGCTTTCTTAGCAATAAGAGGGTACGCTACGATTTGGTGACACCAAAACGTTGAGAGCGTTGTTGTTGAACCTGGCTCTGCTGAAGTTCAATGCTTTCGTCGAGGTATTTATCATTTACATCTGCTGTCACAACACTAAACGTGAACAGCTGTCTCACCTATGCTGGATATTACTCTCTGGTGGGGATGTATCCGTCGAGAGACTTTGCGAGCTCATCTAAGTGCATAGCAATTGCTTGCTTCAGTTTCCCGGGTACAGAAATGTCTCCGATTTCAGACACATCTTCGATCTTACTTACACATTCGTCCAGCAAGGAAAAGTTTACGAAGTTATCATTCTCTGTTCGTCGTTTCCATAACGGTAGCTTTTTTTTGAAAAGCCTTCAGGTTTTCTTCCGCTTCGATGATGTTGACTCCACCGCCATGCATCTGTTGATTGAGATGATTGGGAGCATTGAAGATATCGGCCATGTACGCCAAAATGAGAATGAACTCAGATTTTTCGAAGTAATCTGCATGACAATGTTGGTGCTCTCACAAAAACAGGTCTAATTCCACACGCATGGCAAAAACACGATTCAGCACCTTTCTCCGGGATAACCACCGAACGTTAGAATGGTACAGAAGTACCTCGAATTTAGAGCCCATTTCATTACACAGCTCTTTGAAGATGCGGTGCTTCAGGGCACTATTTCGCACAAAGTTCACACATTTCACTACAATTTTAATACTTCTGCCAGTTTTGAAGGCAAGGTTTGTGTTGCCAACACATGCCTGTGCAGAACACAGTGAGTTACAATGATGTGTGGTGCATCGGCTTTCACCAGCGCACCAAAACCAGAGTTTCGTCCCGGCATGACTGGAGCTCCGTCCAAACAAACTGCAGAAACCATATCCCACGAAAGATCGTTGTCTCTGAAGAAGTCATCCACAAGTTTCTTCACGTCTGCTGCCTTAGCTGTTGTTGTAAGAGGCTAACAAAATAAAAAATCTTCTTTTATCTCGTCGTTCTTCACATAGCGCACGGATACAACAAGCTGGCTTAGACTGGAAACGTCGGTGATCTTGTTGAGTTGAAGGCTGAATTTTGCTGGGCCTGAAATCAAATCTGCAACTACTTGAGCCAAGATGTCACCACTCATGTCATCTATTCTGCTGCTGATGGTGTCATTTGAAAGAGAAATTTGGGATAACTTATTTTCAGCAGCTTTTCCCAGCATGATGTTCGCCATCTTCAACGCAGCTGGTTTTACGAGTTCTTCACCAATGGTGTGTGGTTTGCCCTGCTTTGTGATCAAGTACGCAACTTCGTATGATGCTGTGAGGATCGGTTTGTCGATGGGTACAAAGCCGAGAACAAGCAAAGTAGCCTTTTCATGGAACCTGGCTCTCTTTACCTTGAATTCAGCAAGCATTGTGTTCTTGTATTTCCCATCTCCATGCAGCTTTAGGGAGTGTTGTCTTAGTTTTGCCGGTGCTAGACTAGAATTGCTCAACTTGGCATTGGAAATCATGCATTGAGGACGCTATACACGTGAATCCATATTGTACGTATTCGTCCGACCACTTTCTGTTTTTGCTCGAGATAGTTAGTATGAAGGGATTGAAAGATTAGAAAAAATCAAAAATGATGCTCGATTACTACAGTCACAAGTCGTCTGCTAAGCGCACGAAGTTCCCTTCAGCACAGAAATTAATACGAAGTGATGTGACGTGATCAGCCGCAGCCAGTGATGGCCAAATGGACCATGACGTCACGATTTATACGAGTTGGGTGAACGAAAGGGACACTGACCTCCGCCGAACCCCTGAGACTGACTCACCGAACCCCTGGGGTTCGATTGAACCCAGGTTAAGAACTACTGCCCTAAACATTTTGATCAATCAACACCAAAACCACCTACATTGAATCTGAAACATGTTTTTACAATGCTATACCCTTTTGAAGTTTGTAAAAAAAATTCCTATTGATCATTTAAAGGTGATGGTGAACTTATTTTTACACATATTGTGATACGTACTGCGATTTCGTGCTCGTGTTGCTCATGTGGCCGTATCTGAAAACTGTTAGAATGTTGAAATACGTGTATACCTGATAAGATTTTCTTTAGTCTATTAAGGTTTGAAAGCAACGTAGTTTCTCTTTTACCCAATAAGTTGACAAACAAAACATGATATAAGACGTGTATTTGTTTTCTAACAAGCTTATATGAGTATATAAATAAAGTTTTAACGTCGTTTCAGGAGTAGCTTGCGCGGATTTGAATGAATTGGACCAATACTTCTGCAGATACTGAAATTGGCTCAGAACAGTCGTTTGTTGTTCTGGTAGGCGCAAGTAACGAAATAGATCTCTTAGTAAATTTTATTTGTTTCTACTTGTTACTTGCTTCAAAGCTTTTATTTTCTTTTATAGCCTGTTACAGGCTATAAAGAATTACATCTCCTGAAGGATTAGCCTCAAGCTGTTAGTTATAAAAATAAAAATTGGATGTTTTATACGTTGGTGAGTACAACACAGATAACCCATCACGTAGCCTTGAACTGAAAAACAAGCAAGGAAACCAAAGTCTCAAAATAACAGGACAAGATTTGGACATGCAACGCTAAAATCCGGAATTCGATTCCCTGTGGCGAGTACAACCGACAGCTCAATACGACTTTTTTCTAAAATAAACAAACCAAATCTGCATAAACGTAGGAAGTCTGACCTGATGTCAAATTATAATCAGAGAAAATTTAAAAAAAAGTTAGTAATGGAAAAAGAGGCACTTAAAGAAACCATAGAAGTTTCCATGGTAGTCACGTGATGCTATCAAATAAAGTTCGCTCAAGCTCCACAAGTAATAAATGGGCGTGGCCAATCAATTTGTATAACATGACTGTGAATCGGAAGATTCTTGGTTAGAGTTCGTTTCGAATTTCGTTCCTAAACTTAAAGACCAGAGGGAAAGTAACTAACTATTCATCACCACTCATCACCCCAACTCTTCAGATCATAATGTCTTCACGGCTGAAAGGGAGACAATGTTTGGTGAAACATGGATTCGAACCCGCGACCCTCAGATTGCAACTCGAACGTCACCACTTGACGATGCAGGGGCTCTCTTGGTTAGTGTCTTGTTGTCGCAACGAGAAATGCTACTGACATTTAGAAAGAAAGTAATTACGGCGGGTGTTATTAAAAGGTTTCCTTCTCTCTAGACTGTAAGCTTGGAATAGTGGTCAGGTATCTTTATTCGAAAAAACTTTTGATGTAGCTTTGCTGAAAGGAATAAAAAGGTTGTTTATCTTTATTTCAAGCACAAAGCTTCATGACGAACAAACGATTCGTGTTATGTTGTTTGCGGGTATCGAAACTCAATTTTAGCCTTATAAGCCCTCACACTTACCGCTGAACCACCAGAGCCAGGTAAGTCAACCCGGCATGGCCAGGTGGTTATAGGGCTCGACTCGTAATCTGAGAATCTCAGGTTCGAATTCCTGTCATACTGAACATACTCTTCTCTTTCAGCCGTGGGGGCATTATAATACGACATTCAATTCCACTATTCGTTGTTTAAAGAGTAGCTCAAGAGCTGGCAGTAAATAGTGATGACTAGTCGCCTTCCTTCTAGTCTTACACTGTTAAATTAGGAACGGCTAGCGCAGATATCCCTCGTGCAGCTTTGCGTGTAATTCAAAAAACAAACAAACGAGGTAAGTTTTCCCCTTTATGAAGGCCCGGCATGACCAGGTGGATAAGGCACTCCACTCGTAATCTGAGGATCGCCGGTTCGAATCCCCGTCACATGAAACATGCTCGCCCTTTTAGCCGTGGGGGGGGGGTTAATGTGACATTGGTAAAAGAGTAGCCCAAGAGTTGGCGGTTGTTGATGATGACTAGCTGCCTTCCCTCTAGTCTTACACTTCTAAATTAGAGACGGGTAGCGCAGATAGCCCTCGTGTAGCTTTGCTCGAAATTCAAAAACAAACAAACACTGGAGATTTTGTGTGCAAACAAGGTGAGACTAGAACTTTTTTTTTTTTAGAAATGGCTTTTTGTTAAACATTTGGTTAACGCAAACTTGGCGAAATATGTAAAAATCGTAAACCAGAAATTATAGTTTGACGTTCTGTTACCACTAGAAGAAACAATTTGATCTCGATGCCTTTTGCTTCTATCACATTTTATATATATTTTTGATTAATCAGCTTTATTCAGAAATGTTCCATTTAGCATACTGAGTAGATAAAGTAGGCTTAACATCTTGTCAATGAGCCATTGTTGCTTTCACCCTGGAGTACCTGTTCGTCTTCGTCTTGGGTTCGCAATCGAACTAACACGACCGACAAATGAGCACGAACATATCTGCTCACCCAGCAAATCCCATTCACAACAACAGTGGAGCCTTAAATGAAGAAAGAAAGAAAAAAATAGAATAAAAAATAAAAATTGATGACTTAAGGCTAAAAGTTTCTCGAGAGGATGACTTCTTAGAGATCGTACAAAAGCTGAATCAGAATTGCTCTCTTCTTTTGTGTGAATCATTTAAACGTGAGGACACAAACTGGTTTATCAAAACAATTAATTATCGTGATGAAGTGGAACTGACGTAATCATGAAGATCTGTCACGTGGTACACGATATAATCACTTATTTGTGCTTATAATATTGATTCTGTCTTAAAGAGCTGAACTGAGAAAACATCTAATATGTGTGTGTGTACAGAGAGTAAAAACATTTTGGAACCCGTAGCTGTCTGTGGGCCTTGGGAAAGGCTCTGAAGACTTCTGTGTTAATCCGACCTCCTCTCTCTGAGCCAAGTAAAGATGTCTGAAAAACAGCAAATAAGTTGTCCGATAAGTTTTGTTTTTGTTTATTTAATTTTTAAACTTCGCACAAAGCTACTCGAGGACTATCTGTACTAGCCGCCCCTAATTTAGCAGTGTAAGACTAGAGGAAAGGTAGCTAGTCATCACCACCAGTTCTTGGGCTACTCTTTTACCAACGAATAGTGGGATTGACCGTGACATTATAACGCCCCCACTGGGAGGGCGAGCCTGTTTGGCGCGACGGGATGCGAACCCGTGACCCTCAGATTACGAGTCCCACGCTTTAACACGCTTGGCCATGCCGGGCCTGTCCGATAAGAAAAGAGTTAAAGACACAACCCTTGATTACCGTGGTTTGCTTAGCTTCACAACATAGTCATGTCATCTGATATTTATTAAAAATATTCGTGACTGGCGTCTAATATTCTGTATTGTATCGGTCTAAACGCTGAGGCCTTCATAGAGGTCAGAATATCCTAACTATTTCTATCAGTTAGTTAATTAGTTTGTTACTAGCCTCAAAGTCACACAATGATCTGTTTGTGCTGTGCCCTATGCAGAGATCTATTTCCGAATTTGAACGTTCTAAGCCTTCAGCTTACTTTTGAGCGACCGCGCGAAACATCCTAAACTCCTTTGTAAATATCGTCGTTGTATGAAATATACACGTACAAAAATCAAACACACTGGTATAGTACAGTTTTAAACAACAGATCCATCTATTAAACTAATCAATAAACATTAATACTCCGAAGGTTGAATATCGATTATATCGCCTTTAGCTAAAACCGATATTGATATTTTCGACTAGTTATATCGAATCTTCAATTGCATCATCAATAAGGCTTAACAGGAAAATTATACGTAATTCTATCCTCCATTCTGTTTATATATAGGCCAGCCAATAGTATGTGTCTTTGAAGTAGGAGGGGGGTCTTACATATTAATATATTTATCTCAAAAGACGTTGTTGAAGTGTAGATCAAGACTTTTAGTGGACATTATGTTTTAGTTTTTACTTCGAGCAAATGGAAAACTAGATTAAATTAATATGTATCTAGAAAAGTCATGAAACTAAACTACTTAACGACCGAACATGTAATAAAATGAAATATGTCCGTGACAAAACCATTGAAATCGAATATTCGTGCTCACACATAAGGCACGAACCCAGTGAACAATGCATAAAAGAGAAAAAAAAATTAGACGATTTTAAATAGATTTATGTGGTAAATAATAATGATTATTTATCACAATAAATGTTTAACGGTTTGAATATAATGAAATTAAAATTTAACTAACAATAGCAGGTTTCATAATACAGGAGTTTAGGGACTAATCACGTATCCAGAATTTATATAATCTTGGAATAATAAGGTATAAGTTCGAAAAAAGAAAAAGGCGTTCGTTATTGTAAGTTTGGAATTTCCATATTGCGTTAGAGAAGATTACCTTCAATAACAGCGTTATGTACTATATGTGTGTATATATATATCAGTATGAGGGGCGAGGTTCTGTCAGATTTATGAAGGAATCCACAAGAAAAACACAAACTATTAGTGGAGCAGACAAGATAAAATTTCTTACCTTATAATATAAACAAGACAGCGGTAAGTCTTCGATTGAATTTGGGACTCGATTACCGTAGTGGACACAGAAGAAAAGAAGTTCCTGTCGAAAAAAAATTATTATAAGCATAAACTAAATATATAACTTGCGGAAGTAAGCTGAACTAAAATAAGTTTGTCTATCTGTAATCCAACATCCAGTGGCTTATCCTTGTTTAATGTAATTGCTTGATGCATCGTGTCTATAATCCAGCAAACTGACCTTGTTTACTGTACATTTGTTAAACACAGAATATGTAATCCAGTAGCCTGGCCTTATTTAGTGAACGTTTGTTACTCGCAGAATCTATAATACAACTGTGGGTAGATAAAACTATGTAGCTTTGCGCGAAATTCTGAAAAATACAACCAAATACGATATTAAAAGTATTAGCGTACATCGCGTTGCATTTGTAACCGTATTATTCTAAACTGTAGAAAATCACTAAAATATCATCTACACGTCCAAATAAGGTGCAAAACAATGAATTTATATAATTTCAGAGAACATTCGTATTCTATTCGCCAAACAAAATTCACTTTTTTATTCATCTAACCTAATCTGATCACCTTTAATTCTTAAAACTGTAGCATGATCAGATTTGATTCAGTAGCGAAAATCCATTATGGATAAGTTCGGATTCTTGTTTGATCAAAGCTTCCGAAAGCTTGCTCAAAGTGGTCGTTATCTTGTCACGTGACGCGCGCTCCTCAGTCTTACTAAGCCGACTAATAGGTAGATATTATTTTTGTTATTAGTTAAGCAGCCATTTTGTTTTCTTCGTGGCATCTTAAAGAACAAACAGAATTATCTGACACTTTCTGAATTTTGTGTTTTGTTTTTTGGTTTCAAGGACGATTTGAAGCATTCCCACCCTTATTTATTGTTGTTGTTGTTTTAGTTTTCTTCAAATGAAATACTTGAGACTATCGGCTCGGCATGGCCAGGTGGTTAAGGCACTCGACTCGTAATCTGAGGGCCCCGGGTTCGAATCCCCATCACACCAAACATGCTCGCCCTTTCAGCAGTGAGGGTGTTATAACGTGACGGTCAAACCCACTGTTCGTTGGTAAAAGAGTAGCTCAAGAGGTGGCGGGAGGTGGTGATGACTAGCTGCCTTCCCTCTAGTCTTACACTTCTAAATTAGAGACGGGTAGCGCAGATAGCCCTCGTGTAGTTTTGCGCGAAATTCAAAACAAACCAAGCCATGAGAGTATCCACTCGTCCATAGCAGGAGTTCTCAACTGTGTTTTGTGAAGCTGATGTTGATGAGAGGCTGAAAGATTAATGTAAAAATAGTAGAACTTGTGATTAATCTAGTTTTAACTTTCTGCTTACATATACACCGTATATACACACTTCTTGATTTATCTTCTGCCAGAATAGATCCACCAGTGTTCTCTTTCCCCCAAATGGACAATAATCGCACCAAATATTCCTCAGTTGTGTCAGAAAAACAAAACCCAACAAACAGTCATTTCTTTCCCAGTAACAAGTAAGTGTTAGAAAATAGTACGTTCTGATATTAGGTGAGTAGTTCGTTTTTTGTTTAAAATTAGGGCTGACTTTGTGCCTCTAAAAAGCTCATAAAGCATTATTCTAGAGTACGCTCAAATCACTGTTTATTAACTATCATACACATTCTGATATGTAGATTAATAAACTGTTTTATGGGTAAAAGATAAAAAAGGCCCGGCACCGCCAGGTGGTAATGACTAGCTGCCTTCTTTAAAGTCTTACACTGCTAAATTAGGGATGACCATGGAGAGAGCCTTTCGTAGATTTATGCGAAATTTCAAAAAAACAAAACAAAGAAGAGATAAACGTCTAATACGTTTTTGTCAAACCATCTTTTCAATAACTGTATTTAAGTATCTAGAGTTCCTTTAAAAACTTTTTTTTTACATATTGTTATATCATATTACATTCGAATCTGATAACTAATTGTACACAACAGCTTTATTAGGAGTCCTCAACGTTAAGCCTATCCTGACCTACTAATCGAGATATTTTGTTAATTTCCATCACCAAGCATGCTTGTCCTTTCAGCCGTGGAGGCGTCAATCCCCCTAGTGGTTGATAAAAAGAATAGCCAAGCGTTTGACAATGAATAATATTGACTAGTTGTGTTCCGTCTAGCCCGTCACTGCTAAACTGGATACGGCTTTGTGCGAAGTTAAAATTCAAACTCAAGCCATTAGGCTTATCTAGTCTTTAGTTACTTTTGTTTTCAATTAATTTGGCATCAAAGTGAGTGCACAAAATAACATTCGTGAATTCCATCATACCGGTACCATAAGAACACTATATGTTTAGAACTGTCCAGTAATGAAACCGTCTTTACGTATTGGTGTAGGTGTGAGGGGTATTTATCAATGACTAAGTGGTCGATGTGTTCGTGGAACACAGTGATCAACGTACCAGGCTTGGGTTTAACAGGTTATAGATAGTCCTCGTTAACTGGGTTTAATAGGCTATAAATATTCGTTATTTGGGGTTAACAGGTTTTGTATAATTCTCGTTATTTGAGTTTAATAGTTTGTGAACAATCCTCGTCATTTAATATTAATAGGTTGTAGACAGTCCTCGTTATTTGGGTTTATCAGATTTTGAATAGTCCTCGTTATGTGGATTTATCAGATTTTGAATAGTCCTCGTTATGTGGATTTATCAGATTTTGAATAGTCCTCGTTATGTGGATTTATCAGATTTTGAATAGTCAACGTTATGTGGATTTATCAGATTTTGAATAGTCCTCGTTATTTAATATTAACAGGTTCTAGACAATCCTCGTTATTTGGGTTTAACAGATTATGAATACTCTTTGTTATTTGGATTTTAGAGATTATAGATAGTCCTCGTTATTTGTGTTTATCAGATTTTGAATAGTCCTCGTTATTTATGTTTAATAGGTTATAGATAGTATTCGTTATTTGGGGTTAACATGTTTTGTATAATCCTCGTTATTTGGGTTTAACAGTTTGTGAACAGCACTCTTTATTTGGGATTAACAGGTTCTAGACAATCCTCGTTATTTGGGTTTAACAGGTTATGAATACTCCTCGTTATTTGGGTTTCACAGATTATAGATAGTCCTTGTTATTTGGGTTTCACAGATTATAGATAGTATTCGTTATTTGCGGTTAACAGGTTTTGTAGAATCCTCGTTATTTGGGTTTAACAGTTTATAAATAGTCCTCATTATTAAGGTTGAACATTTTGTAAAAAATTAAAACTAAAGATCCATTTCACGAATGTAATTCCATTCTCAGTCATACCGGAGACATAACAGTTGAGTTAAGTCTCCATACAAGTTTACAATATTTCTTTTAAAACCATTTTGTCTAGCTGCAACATACGGTACGGTTTGATAGAAAAGTGCCAATAACCTAGAAGGAACATTAGACCAAAGAGAGGACAAGGATCCCATGAAAAGATTCTTAGGAAGATAAATGCTGACATCTACCACTTTATCTCTTTAGCTCACCCACTGTCGACTCTATTTTCTCTAAATTCTTAAGTGACCCAAAGTAAGACTGATAGGCCATTTGAAAGAAGCTACGTTGTGTTGGTAACATTCTAGAACTCTGGTAGTACTAAAGTACGACATTGCATCGAAATCTATTAACTTCCTTTCTGTTTGTTTCTCTTTTTGTATTTTGTTCCAAACGATCCCAGGGTGATATTCTCGGTTTTCAGAATGTTTATAATAATGGTCGCTCAGATGAACAAGCCTTAAAACTTTCGTCAACAATCCGAACAATGTTTCGAGAGGTTTCCAGGAGAGAAGGAGTCATAACTGTTTTTGACGAGACAGAGAAAAAAACATATGAGTGAATTTGCATACAGTTTGTAAAGTAAAAAAATTACAATAATTATTTTATTCTCTACCATTAATTAGCTTCAATACCGGGGGCCCGGCATGAGCTAGCTAGCGCGTTAAGGCGTGCGCTTCGTAATCTGCGGGTCGCGAGTTCGCACCCGAGTCGCGCCAAACATGCTCGCTCTCCCAGCCGTGGGGGCGTTATAATGTGACGGTCAATCCCACTATTCGATGGTAAAAGAGTAGCCCAAGAGTTGGCAAGAGTCTTACACTGCTAAATTAGGGACGGCTAGCACAGATAGCCCTCGAGTAGCTTTGTGCGAAATTCCAAAAACCAAACCTAGCTTCAATACCTTATTCTTGCTTTAAAAAAGTGAGATATTTATTTCTTCAGTTAGAATGATATTAAGGAATGATTTATGTTCTTGTAACTAAGCTTATTTAACACAAAGCATACGTCACATCGTGGCTAAGTTTCTTTTGAATTTTTCAATTTCGCGCAAAACTACTCGAGGGCTATCTGCGTTAGCCGTCCCTAATTTACCAGTGTAAGACTAGAGGGAAGGTAGCTAGTCATCACCATCCACTGCCAACTCTTGGGCTACTCTTTCACCAACGAATAGTGGGATTGACTGAAACATTATAACGCCCTCACGACTGAAAGGGCGAGCATGTTTAGTGCGATCGGGATTCGAACCCGCGACCCTCGGATTACGAGTCGAACGCCTTAACACGCTTGGCCATGCCGAGCCTCCGTGGCTAAGTCTGAAGGCTAAAACCCTTGAAAATTGAATTTCGTTTTTGTTCAATCAATCAAATAAATATTAAACTTGTTTCATGATATATGGGGTTGTACTTTCCTTACCTAAACCTTGTCCTCTTTGGTTTTTTTCTATTTTGTTTCATAAACACAAATATTTCGAGAAAATAAAGATGGAGCACTACGTTCGGTCGCTGGATATACTCAAAACGTATATGTATATACACAGGTCTAGAGTATATTTTACTCCCACAATACGAAAATCGTATCAGTTTTAAGTACGTTCGATTTATATCATATTTTCTGGTCTTGTTTCGATATTAGCCCAGATACATAAAAGCTAGCTGCAATATCGGTCCCTAATTTTAGACTGATAGACTAGAAAAGCGGCAGCTAGTTAACATCACCCGCCGCCAACTCATGGACCAATATAATTGAATTTTGTGATTTGACCACACTTATAACGCTGCCATGGCCCCAAACTAAAGAACACAATTTTTATGCGAAAGAAACAAACCATAGACCCTCGGATTCACTGTTTGGCCCGCACTAGAATACCACGCCCTCCACTTTTTCTTTCCATGGTCACCTCGTGGGTTTTGCTTTTCTACGGAGACGAGGTTTTCTCAGTTGTCTTTTGTGATCTAAAAAAGAAAAACAGGAGAGATAAGACGTTGTAAGAAAATGTGCAGTATACGAAACTGGGCACTATTATATAGAATTAGGGTACGGGCCCCGTATAGCACAGCCACCTCTGGATTCGATCATCATAAGATCTCTGAAGGATACCACAGTGGCACAACGCGGACTTACAACGCTAGAATCCGGGTTGCGATACACGTGTTGGGCAGAGCACAGATAGACCATTGTGTCGCTTTGTGCCTAACTTCAAATATAACTTATTTTTGAAAATAAAATCAATGAAATGTTTCTTGAAGGATGCCAGGCTTAAAAATAATTTGTCTCTGTAATTATTGGTATTTCTAACCTAGACGGTAGGTTATTTGACATTTACTCTAAATGGCCAGGTCAGAGACCTCTATGTTCCTAATTTTGAATTACTGGTCAGAGGAAAGGAAACTAATCAGTAACAAAGGTTTTGGATTAAATAACTTTGGGCCTTCCTATCCGCAGCCTGATATTAGACTGCAAACTTTAATTTGACTGTAACTTGTAGTGAGTCTTAACTAACATACTTAAACTTACTGCGTAAAGGACTGGCGTATTACAGCATGAATTAGGTCGCCCCAGCTGCAAATGTTTCGAGAATTCCAAGTTTTATTTCGATTAATTTAATCTTTTACAATAAACCATACGACGATCTCTAATGATAATTCTCTAGTGTTTCAAAGTTTCTTTTACTCCATTTAATACATGACATTAAATTATACAATGCCCTCTAGTGGTAGGTTCTTCTAATCAGTTCCGGGGAAAAAAAAGTATTTTAAAAATTTGTTTTAGTCGCTAATCGTAATTTGATTTTTATGCTTGCAAAAAAATAAAAAATAAAAGACAAATCGAAAAAAAATTATAAATAATAAAAATATCTTTCGTAATATTTTTGACCTGAAGCCAACTTTTCGTTTTTTCCCTTGAAAAAACAGTTTTAATTTAAATTTACTTGTCACTCTAGCTTCATTACGAAAATCGAATTTCATAATTTATGTGTTAAACAAAGAAAGGTAGCCGATTTTTATAACGGCAAAATTTAAACCAACGCACTTTTAATTATCTATTTATCACTCGAATTTCTTGATTAAGTTAAAGTGGTTTTTAGACCATAAGGGTGTATTAGAGAATTTGTGGAACTAATTGTATTTATGGCTATCTACCTTCTTCCTAAAGTTTGAACTACTGACCAGCTCACCTGTCACGTTAAGGGATTGACTGTTGCTCCAATAATACGCCCACATTTCAGTGTAGTATATTGTAATATCGCGACAGCGGCGAAAGTGAGATTTCTACTACTCAACCAACCCACATCCAACGAATAAATCAAATTATATATATGTATACTGAAAAAGATCGTTGGTTTGTTTCTTTTGTGAATTTCGCACAAAGCTACTCGAAGGCTACCTGTACTAGCCGTCCCTAATTTAGCAGTGTAAGGCTAGAGGGAAGGCAGCTAGTCATTACCACCCACCGCCAACTCTTGGGCTACCCTTTTTACAAACAGTGGGATTGACCGTCACATTATAACGCTCCCACGGCTGAAATGGTGAGCATGTTTGGTGCGACCGGGATTCGAACGCGCAACCCTCAGACTACTTGTCGAACGCCTTAACCAACCTGGCCATGCCGGGGCCCTACAGAAAAAGAAAAAAGAGAAATAATAATGAAAATAGAATCAAATTTGTCACACTTTTATGATGTATACATTTGTTTTTACCAATATCAAATTAATATATTAAAATACTTAAGGCGTACGCCTAATTTAAACTGAAAATACCCTGAGAATGGATTTTGTTAGAAGTGATGTTATTATAACGATGCTCTCTATCACGGTAATAATAACATTTGTGAAGAATACTAGCAATTAACCTCTGATAAGGTCAAGTGCTTATGACGCTTGACTCGCAATCGAAGACTGCGAGTCCAAACTGCCTTCTCCCAAAACATGCTCACCATTTCAGCAGCTGGGGCGCAATAATGTTAATGTCAATCCCACTATTGGTAAAATGGGTAGCCCTAGAGCCAGCAGTGTGTGTTAATGACTAGTTGCTTTCTATATAATCTTACAGTGCTAATCTAGGAACAGACAGCGCAGATAGCACTCATGTAGCTTCATGTGACGTTAAAAACAAACAAAAAAACTCTTTCCAAATAAAAACAATAAAATCTTGGAACGACATTAGGCTTAAAAATAATGTGTCACGTGTAACTATATTCACCACAAGATTTAGGTTACATATAACTATATTCAGTGCTAAGATTATGTCACATGTAACTATATTCAAAATACGATTTAGGTTACATATAACTATATCCACTACTAGGATTATGTCACACGTAACTATATTTATCATCAGGTTTATCTCACACGTAACTATATTCATTATCACATTTGCCTTTCATGTAACTATATTCATCATCAAGTTTATCTTTTATGTGACTATTCATCATCAGGCTTATGTTATATGTAACTATATGAATCATCAGGTTTACGTTATACGCAATTATAACAATTATTATGTTTATGTCACGTGTAACTATATTCGTCATGAGGTTTATCTCACATGTAACTATATTCATCATCAAATTTATGTTACATGTAACTATATTCATCATCAGATTTATGTTATATTTAACTATTTTCATCATCAACTTCATGTTTATGTAAGTATATTTATCATCAGGTTCATGTCATATTTAACTATATTTATCATCATTTTTATGTCACATGTAACTATATTCATCACCAGATTTATGATATATTTAACTATATTCACCATCAGGTTTATGCTCCATGCAACTATATTCATCATCAGATTTATCTTCTATGTAACTCTATTTATAATGAGATCTATCTTCTATGTAACTATATTCATCATAAGGTTTGTGTCAAATGTAACTATATTCACCATCAGGTTTAACTTATATGTAACTATGTTTATCATCAGGTTTATGCGACATTTAATTATACCTATTATTAGGTTTATGTCACATGTAACTATATTAATCATCAGATTTATGTTACATGTAACTATATCCATCATCAGGTTTATATTACATTCAACTGTATTCATCATCAGGGTATTGTCACACGTAACTATATCCATCATCAGGTTTATATTACATTCAACTGTATTCATCATCAGGGTATTGTCACACGTAACTATATTCATCATCAGGTTAATGTTACACATAACTATATGCACCAGATTTATGTTACATATAACTACATTCACATGATGTTTATGTCACATGTAACTACATTTATCTTCAGGTTTATAGTTTGTATTACATGTAACTATATTCACCATCATATTTATGTCACGTGTAACTATATTCACATTAGGTTTATGTTACATGTAACTATATTCATTTTCCGGTTTACGTCGTATATAACTCTATTCATCATAAGGTTTATGTCACATGCAAGTATATTCATAATCAGGATTACGTAACAAATAATATACCCATCATCACGTTTATGTTACATGTAGCTATATTCATCACCAGATTTATGTTACGTGTAACTATATTCATCATCAGTTTTATGTTACATGTAATTATATCCATCATCAAGTATATATTACATTTGTCTGAATTCATCATTAGGAGTATGTCACATGTAACTATATTCTTCTACAGACTTATTTGACATATAACTATATTCATCTTCAGGTTTATCTCACATGTAACTATATCCGTCATCAGGTTTATGTTACATGTAACTACATTCATCATCAGGATTATTTTACATGTAGCTATATTCATCATCAGGTTTACATTATATGTAGTTATACCAATCATAAGGTTTATGCCACGTTTAACTATACTCCTCATCACGTTTATCTCACATGTAACTATATTGATCATCATATTTATGTTTCATGTAAATATATTCATCATCAGATTTATTTTTTATGTAATTATGTCATCATCAGGTTTATGTGATATGTAATTATACCAACCATTAGGTTTATGACACATGTAACTATATTAATGATCAGGTTTATGTTTCATGTAACAATATCATCATTTGGTTAATGTCAATTGTAAGTATATTCTTCATCAGGTTTATCTCACATGTAACTGTACTAATCATCAGAGTTATCTTGTATGTAAGTATATTCATCATCAGGTTCATGTTAGTGTAACTATATATTCCTCATGTGGTTTGTGTCACATGTAACTATATTCATCATCAGATTTATCTTATATGTAACTATATTCATCATCAGATTTGTCTCATATCAAACTATATACATCATCAGATTTATGTCACATACAACTATGTTCATTATCTGCTTTGTGGTACGTGTACCAATATTCACCATCAGATTTATTTCACTTGTTACTATATTCATATTAAGATTCGTGTCACATGTGACTATATGTATCACAGTTTTATGTTACATATAAATATATTCATCATCAGTTTTATGTCACATGTAAATACATTCGTTATCAGGTTTCATTCACTTGTAATTATATTTATAATCACATTTGTGTTTCAATGCAATATATTCAAATCAGGTTTATATCACATGTAACTATATTCATCATCAGATTTAAGTTACATGTAACTATATTCATCATCAAGTGTATATCACATATAATTATATTTATCATCAGGTTTACGATTACATGTAACTATATTCATCATCAGGTTATGTCACATGAAACTATACCCATCATTAGGTTTATGTTATATGTAACCAAATTCATCATCAGATTTATATCACATGTAACTGTATTCATCATCATGTTTATGTTATATGTAGTTATACGAATCATTAGGTTTATGTCACGTGTAACTATATTTGTCGTCAGGTTTATGTCACATGTAACTTATTGATCATCAGATTTGTGTTACATGTAACTATCCTCATGATTAGGTTTATATCTCGTGCAACTGTATTCATCATCAGGTTAATGATTGTATGTAACTATATTCATCATTAGGTTTATGTCATATGAAACTATATTCATCATCAGGTTTTTTTACGGTGTAGATTATCTTTAATTCTTGGTAACAGTCAGTGCTACAGTTTAGGTTATTTTCTGGTTTTGGCAGCAGCTGAATGATACACTGTTACCAGTTTCCATCTATCCTGCTAGTTCTGCCATAAAAAAACTGACCTCACTCGAACTTTACATCTTTCACGATAGATACTTTTCCGTTGAATTCCTTTTCTTAAAATATTTACCACAGATTTTTTTTTCGAATTATTACCTACAACCATAAATTGTAAAATCAATATCTTAAATTCGTTAAAGTGGTATGTAAGGAGCGCAGCCTAGCGAAATAAAAAACAACTAAACACTTTCGATAAATAGTTTCTGATCTGAATATAACTGTTAGAAGTATACATTCTTCTAAGTTTAAATTTATACTTCATTATAAATTAATCGAAATATTAAATTATTTTTATATGACTTCTAACAGCCTTCTACCCTAAATCGATATCTATTCGAGTCGGTTCTCTCAAACAATTCAAACGACGGACTGGCTCTGTGTAGATCTTTTGAGTCTGTCTTTTTTTTTTTTTTTAAGAAATCGATGACGTTGAATTTTATGTAGTTACAAATGCTCCAGTGCTCCAAATAGGCCCAACCAAAAAAAAAACGTAAGATGTCCAAACAAACAAATTACTGTTAACCACTCTTCGTGGATTTTGTTCTTCATTGAAATTTGAGTTCTAACAAGAAGTGTGATATTCATTTACTACTCAAGAAACACTGTTCCAGTTTAACTGTATTTCAAACTCAATATCTCAAACAATAACCCCTTCTTTCTTTTGATAAACAGTCAATGGTTCTTTGAGAACTACCACTTACAAATTCATATTTGTATAGAATAGTTTCATTATTGATGACAGGTCTACTAGACTTGCCATTAATAAGCTGTTACTAAACAAATATCTAACTGGTAATTAATGGTAAACAATGATTAAATAAAATCAGCAGTTAATTAATAATTAAGCTTATGTGATCGCTTAAGCTAATTAACAGTTATAACAGTCATGAATTTGTACTTTCAGCAATTAATACGGATCTGCAGGCCTATCAGTGCAGCTAAAATCTTTCTGCAGACCTATCAGTACAACTAATATGTATCTGTAGGTTTATTAGTACAGCTAATACGGAATTACAGTACACATAACAGCAAGTACGGATCTTCAGGTTGGTTGATATATGATTTTAATTTTCACTTTTTTTAAACTTTTAGTTTACACAGATATTAATACCACTCTAAAGTTACTATATATACTTAGATTCGACACACATGACAATAATAAAAGCTACTTTTTCTATACATTGGGTTAAGGCGTTCGACTCGTAATCTGAGGGTCGCGGGTTCGAATCCCCGCCGCACCAAACATGCTCGCCCTTTCAGCCGTGGGAGCGTTATAATGTTACGGTCAATCTCACTATTTGTTGGTAAAAGAGTAACCCAAGAATTGGAAGTGTGTGGTGATAATCTACGCTGCTAAATTAGGGATGGGTAGCGCAGATAGCCCTCGTGTAGCTTTATGCAAAATTAAAAAAACAAACATTTTCCGTGCACGGAGAACAAAAATGTGACCAGGGTTGTCTCTGACAACCTGATAGAATGTAATTTCCATTATTATCTTCCATGGGCTTAGCCATCTAGCTAGTAATTTTAAAATTTATGGCTCAATTCCTGTGACACGACCTATGTATGACCCCTTGCACTTATAAGAATAATATCCCTAATACTGTTTTAATTATTTTTCTCTCTCTTTCCACCATAATGGCTGAGCTGTTGGCATAGTGGCTTATAACGTTGGAATTCAGAGTTCGATTCTCACAGAGGATACAGTACATATAGCTTATACGAACATATTGTGGAACCAAATACCATATGAATGTGTTCTTCGGAAAGCGTTTGTAATTATAATAATATTCTTAATGAAACAAGAGGACCAAAACAAAATATTATCCATAGATAATGTGAAAATAAACAGGTACTTAATATGATTTTCCCTTTAACTTCTTTATCTATTTTCTTTCCTCGAGTACAAAATTTCTCCCCAGTGGTATAGCGGTATGTATGCGAACTCACATTGCTAAAAACCAGGTTTCGATATCCGTAGTGAGCAGAGCGCAAATAGTCTACTAGGTAGCATTGCGCTTGATTCCAAATATACTACCAAATTCATTTTAACGACTGTTTTACAGGGAGTCACTAAATTGGAGCTAAAACCTCCTTTAAAGTTGGGGAATTGTAAACTTTCAGGGGGAGAGCGAAGTGGATCGTGTATCCCCCCCTCTTTACTAGAATTGAGGTCGCTGTTCTGATGCTTGTGCGTGATTCAAAGAAACCAATATGCCAATAGGTTTAGAAACCTTTGTTTATTGTTTGTTTGTTTTGAATTTCGCGCAAAGCTACTCAAGGGCTATCTCCGCTAGCCGTCCCTAATTTAACATTGTAAGGCTAGAGGGAAGGCAGCTAGTCATCATCACCTATCGCCAATTCTTGGGCTACTCTTTTATAAATGAATAGTGGGATTGACCGTCACATTATAACGCCCCCACGACTGAAAGGGCGAGCATGTTTGGTGCGGCGGGGATTCGAACCCGCGACTCTCAGATCACGAGTCGAACGCCTTAACCCACCTGGCCATGCCGGGGCACCTTTTTTTTATTATCAGAGTGTGAAGCTATTTCCAACCAACTCGAT
The DNA here is from genome assembly GCF_004210375.1 of Tachypleus tridentatus. Taxonomy (NCBI): domain Eukaryota; kingdom Metazoa; phylum Arthropoda; class Merostomata; order Xiphosura; family Limulidae; genus Tachypleus; species Tachypleus tridentatus. The sequence goes on from NC_134831.1 coordinate 177,896,747, forward strand.
GTGCTGCTTAAACTTTATACTGCCGTATTTATCAGGAGAACATTGGATGAATTATCAGGTAAAGAAAATTGAATCATATTTCCCATATACCCCATGAGTATCCGACTTTACTCAGTGTAATGAGAAAGAAATCCCATAAGCGTCGCGCTTAAACTACAGGCGCAATATTTACGAAATATTGGCTTTGGCAGTAATCAGGAGTCCTCGCGTAGCAAACGCTCTTTGATCACTGAACACAGTAACCTCTTGTTAGGTGACGTAACGTGTATCAGGCGCAGATACAAGGTAAGGTGAAATTATAAAACCATTTAATGAGCTAATTAAATTACAAGTAAAGTGGGTCGTAAGTTCGAATCCCGTCTCTAAACATACTCTCCCTTTCAGACACGGGGACGTTATGATGACATGTCCTGTCTTACTTTTGTTTTTGTAAAAGAATAGCCCAATAATTGAATAAGTCTTACTTTTGTTTTTGTAAAAGAATAGCCCAATAATTGAATAATTGGCAGCTGCCAAAGGATTTAAAGTTAGGTAATGTTGGTAATTAACATGGTTGTCACTCTTGGAAAGTCTTGCCTTATAAAGCATTTGACATTCTTTGAAAATATTACTACTTGTGTAGACGAGGGTAACGGTGTAGTTTCGGTGAATCTGGATTTTTAAGGGTCCCAGGTGGCTCAGCGGTATGTCTGCGGACTTACAACGCTAAAATCCGGGTTTCGATACCCGTGGTGGGCAGAGCACAGATAGCCCATTGTGCAGCTTTGTGCTTAATTAAATAGGATTGTAAAAAAAATGTCTCTATAACTGAGTGCGATAAGTTAGCAAATTAGATAGAAGAGTGGGTCGATGGAAGAAACTAGAAGGCTCTTACAAGTGGAGTTCAGTCATACTGGATAAACGTCACACGTGGTGTACCTCAGGGATCAGTCTTAGAATCCCTAATCTTTTTTATTTACGTCAATGACGTAGATGAAGGAGTGTACTATGAATTACTTAAATTTGTAGATGATATAAAGATGTTGGATGTTGTTGGCTGTGAAGAGAATGCTGCTGATTTACAAATGGATTTAGATCATTTAGTGAGTTGGGTAAATAAATGGTAGATGGGTTTAAATTATAATAAATTAATTCAAGATCATTTGGATAGGAGTAACCTTGGTAATTTTATTAAAGAAAGGGATCTTGATGTAATGGTTGGTCAGTCTGTAAAATTATCCAAGTAATTTGCTGTTGCTAGTGGTAGAGCAACTAAGATTTCAGATTGTATTTATAGATATATTAAATATAAGTATTGAGAAGTTATAATTTCATTGTACTGGTTTGGTCACATTTGGGATATTGTATTTGGCATTGGGTTTCTTACCCAAATAAATACATCAAATTAGTGGAAATGGTTCAGAAAACGATTAATAGAATGGTACCTGGAATGGAGCAGCTGTCGTAAGAAGAGAGGTCAAGATATCTGAAACTGTTTTATCTTGAAAATATAATACAAGAATCAGAGGGAGGGATCTTAGTGAGGCGTTTCAAATGGTAAGAAGAATTATAATATTGACGTATCAACTTTTTTTAATACTTAACAGTAGGTCTATGGAACACAAGTATAAATGTTGTCACGGTAGGAGTCATCTTCAGCTAAGACAGTTTTATTTTTCTTAGAGGGTGATTGGCCTTTCGATGTTGTGGGTCAGTAAATTTAAATGAGTTTAAGAAAAAAAACTTTATAGTTATATGAATAATTAGGTCTGGGATGAATATTTTATTTTAGTTTATGTAGATAAGTTAACTGAAGTTACATAGAGTTACCTTAAATGGGTTACTTAAGAAATGGTCTGTGTAAGACACGATTCACAAATGAAATCTGATCTCATTTGCTCTGACCCACCGACTTTGTTTTGTTTTTTTTTGCTTTGCTTTTGTTTGTTGTTTAAGGCAAAAATAGACCTGGTGAGGGATTATTTTCTGTTCCGATTCCAACACATTTCTTGAGGTATTCGGTTTCGTAATATTGAATATTTAAGGTTCGTTGATTTTGTCTCACAAACGTACCATACAAAGCGGATTGTTAAACATACTACAACATCGAAGTGGCTGGAGGTATATTTGTATAATAGCTTAACAGAGAATGAAGCCCTAAAGTACAAACAACTGTTTTCTCTTAGCTTTAGAAGAATTTATCGATTAGAATTCTCTTCAGTAAATGACTAATGAATTATATCATTATTCAAGACAATAAATGGATACAGAGACTATATAACATACAGATTACAGCTCCAAGTAATCTGGTAGTAGTTTTGATTGTTACCACATTGTCGATTTTAGTAACCTATATAAATGTTGTTTACCTTCCTCGTTGCGTTTTAATTGTTACCCTTGGCTTTTCTTGCAGCTATAATACAATGACGTAAATATAACACCACGTGGAAATTGGGGACCTGAAAGATCGAATGTATCACGTGTGAACTTTAGCATTTGATTAATCAGATTGAAAGCGTCAGTTAATCGACACGCAGAGAAAAGATAAATCTGGAAACTATAATATTATTTGTTCTTGTCACATATTGTTGTTAATTGCAGAGTTGATTGTTTCGACTATCTTTGGCTGAGGATAAATATTTTAGTTCACTCCTAGAACATCATGAACCACTTCTTCACACAAGTATTTTAGTTCACTCCTAGAACTTCATGATCAACTTCTTCACACAAGTATTTTAGTTCACTCCTAGAACTTCATGAACAACTTCTTCACACAAGTATTTTAGTTCACTCCTAGAACTTCATGAACAACTTCTTCACACAAGTATTTTAGTTCACTCCTAGAACTTCATGAACCACTTCTTCACACAAGTATTTTAGTTCACTCCTAGAACTTCATGAACAACTTCTTCACACAAGTATTTTAGTTCACTCCTAGAACTTCATGAACAACTTCTTCACACAAGTATTTTAGTTCACTCCTAGAACTTCATGAACAACTTCTTCACACAAGTATTTTAGTTCACTCCTAGAACTTCATGAACAACTTCTTCATACAAGTATTTTAGTTCACTCCTAGAACTTCATGAACCACTTCTTCACACAAGTATTTTAGTTCACTCCTAGAGCTTCATGAACAACTTCTTCACACAAGTATTTTAGTTCACTCCTAGAACTTCATGAACCACTTCTTCACCAAAGTATTTTAGTTCACTCCTAGAACTTCATGAACCACTTCTTCATACAAGTATTTTAGTTCACTCCTAGAACTTCATGAACCACTTCTTCACACAAGTATTTTAGTTCACTCCTAGAACTTCATGAACCACTTCTTCACACAAGTATTTTAGTTCACTCCTAGAACTTCATGAACAACTTCTTCACACAAGTATTTTAGTTCACTCCTAGAACATCATGAACCACTTCTTCACACAAGTATTTTAGTTCACTCCTAGAACTTCATGAACAACTTCTTCACACAAGTATTTTAGTTCACTCCCAGAACTTCATGAACCACTTCTTAACACAAGTATTTTAGTTCACTCCTAGAACTTCATGAACCACTTCTTCACACAAGTATTTTAGTTCACACCTACAACTTCATGAACCACTTCTTCACACAAGTATTTTAGTTCACTCCTAGAACTTCATGAACCACTTCTTCACCAAAGTATTTTAGTTCACTCCTAGAACTTCATGAACCACTTCTTCATACAAGTATTTTAGTTCACTCCTAGAACTTCATGAACCACTTCTTCACACAAGTATTTTAGTTCACTCCTAGAACTTCATGAACCACTTCTTCACACAAGTATTTTAGTTCACTCCTAGAACTTCATGAACCACTTCTTCATACAAGTATTTTAGTTCACTCCTGGAACTTCATGAACCACTTCTTCACACAAGTATTTTAGTTCACTCCTAGGACTTCTTGAACCAGTTCTAGACACAAATGTTTTAGTTATCTACTGGAATTCCAACAGTTCTTTTGTAAAACGTAAATTTTTCGAATATTTTAAAGCATCAATGCGTTTAAAGAAGTAAGTTTTGTTTATCAGCTTTTATACAAATATATTGGAAAGTTATCTTGCTGTGACGATTGTGTTTTCTAATTTTGAAGTCACAAACTAAAAAGAAAGTTGCCAGTCATCGTTACCTATCGCTTTATCAACTCTGACAAGGCTATTGAAAGAAATAACGACTTTATGGTAAGCGTTTTGTTATGGTTACTTATACCTTTAAAGTGTCTTGGAGACATAATAGATGACGACACAGATGTATTTGATGACGTAACTTTTAACTCAATAAAAAAACTTTTGGAATATGATTTACAATGCAGTCACATATCTAACAAACTCTGTGTAAGAAAGACGAGATATTCCTGCCAGACATGGTTGCTTCGCTTTCACGTGACCTTAAATTCAGTTTTCATTTTTTTGTTTTTTTACTGAGTTTCGAAACTATTATTTACACGAAGGACTTGAATCTTGAAAGTTAATTTTTCTTATCGTGTGATGACGTTATACACAGACTCTACAAAAAAAAACCTTCGACAACACAAAGACAGTCATAAAAGCGGTAGGGCAAGTCTACGAATTTACAATGCAAAAATCAGGAGTTTGAGTCCCCTCGGTTGACACAGCAAATAGACTGATGTGGCTTTGCTATAAGAAAACACGCACACTGTCACAAAATATAATATTTACTTCTGATATACGTTTTTATTTACCCTATAATCGGTGATGACGAGAAAAATATATATGTAGAAACGGCTCGTTTGGGTTGAGAAAATATTTATGTAGAGGAGCGAACAACGTTTCGATCTTCTTCTGTCATCGTCAGGTCTACAAAGAAAGAAAGAAGTAACTGACCGATAGCTGACCACATGTTTGAAGGGGGTATATATTTTTCTTTACAAGTGGGTTTTCTCGTCATCACTGATCAAATTTATCATTTCTCTTCATATAATTTCAAACACGAAAGCTGAATTTGTTCCGAACTCAATCTGAAACACGAGAACATACAATCTATAAATCGAATTTTTAATTTAGATTTCAAAATTTTACACACATGCACGAGCCATGCATAGTTTGTGACTTTTTCTTTACTGGAGGAAGATATAACTTAAGTTGTTTACTATATAACCGAAAAATTGCGAGGTTTTTCTTTTTAACTTCTTAAAATAGCACGATGACCGCAGAAGGTCGAAACGTTGTTCGCTCCTCCACATAAAATAATTCTCAACCCAAACCAGCCGTTTTTACATATATATTTATTTATCCTATGTTTTAAGGCTTTTATTTCTTTAAAATCGTTAATTTTGGAAGCTGTGAGCCAATTACGAAATAACTCTTGATGACGTTACATTTTCTCCACACTTACAAGACAACCATAAAAAGCAGATCTGAAATTAATAATATTTTTCACACATGGGTTGTGTGCTTTCCTTTTTATATATATGTGTGTAAAAACTATATTTATATATAAATAAATGAAACTACTGAAATAGGTTTTCATGGTTCGATACTCAATAAGTTGTTTTTAATGTATTTATAGTAAAATATCTTATTATTTCTTATACCAAGAGTAACCTATGTTTCCTACTCTCCTGTTGTCGTGGATATTTCACATCAGCGCCTGTTGTTGTTTTATTGTTTTGAATTAAGCACAAAGTTACACAATGGGCTATCTGTGCTCTGCCCACCACGGGTATCGAAACCCGGATTTTAGCGTTGTAAGTCCGTAAACATACCACTGAGCCACTGGGGGGCACCAGCGCCTGTCGCAACAAGGGGTTGGCTGTTAAATTAAATTATACTAGCCAATCAATGGAAAAACACGAAAAATAAGGTAACCAATAACAACAAAAGTTATAAACATCTGTCCCTGCTTCCAGCTTAAAGGTTCATAACAATTTCTAGATTTTGGGAATAACATCAAACTTATACTAGTTAGAATACTTACAACAGTAGTGGGTCTGGCATGGCCAGGTGGGTAAGACGCTCATCTCTTAATCTGAGGGTAGCGGATTCGAATCCCTGTCACACCCAACACGGTCGCTTTTTCAGCTGTGAGGGCGTAATGATGTACGATCAATCCCACTATTAGTTGGTAAAAGAGTAGCCAAAGAGTTGGCGGTGGGTGGTCATGACTAGCTACCTCCCCCCTAATCTTAAACTGTTACATTATAGAGGGCTAGGGCAGATAGCCCTGGTACGTCGAAGTTTAGTGTCTACCGTCTAGAGCTTTGTGAACGTAAAGCAGCAGTTCAGGCACCCCGCAACGAAAGATAAGGCTATATGTATGTAAAGTTACTTTAACAGCAGAAAGTTTATGCATTCACAACACTAAAATTCGGAATTTGATTTCCCCACGGTGTACACAATAGATAGCCCAAGGTGGCTTTGCTCTAAAGAACAAAGAAATGTCTGTTTTTGAATTTCGCGAAAAGCTACACTAGAGCTCTCTACGCTAGCCGCCCCTAATTTAACAGCATAGACTAGGGTGAAGGCAACTAGTCATCAACACACACCACCAACTCTTTTATGAGCGAATAGTGGGATTAACCGTCAATTATAATGCCCTACGGCTGAAAGGGCGAGGATTATTGGTGCGAACCCGCAATCCTCATATCATGACTCGTGCGTCCCTAACCAACCTGCTGGGTTACAAACAAACGTGAAATAAGATAAAAATGTATATGCTCCAGTTCAACATGCTAATATGTTTTTAACTTTCTTTATACGGGAACAATACATGGATCACTTATGAATAACCAACGTGTACGTCCTACTTGAACCTTTACGAGGCCTTACTGTTTTAAATAACATTATATTTCTCACAAAGCTTTTAAAAGCGTAATGTAAAGTGCTGTAATAATGATAAAAAGGTTTAGGCTGTATATCTATAAAACCTGGCGAAGTTTCTTTAAGGATAGCAACGGCCTGTGGTTGTAACAGTTCATTCATCTCGACGTTTCATTTAACTCTCGTTTTTCGTATTGAGGACTCAATATTTGGGGTAACTTCCTTTCTCATCCTCTGGACTTCAATGTGTTGAATAGATTTATTACGAGTTTTCAAAAGCTGGATTTACTGAGCAACTTTCGTTTCATGTTTTAAAGACCTCGACGTTTCGGACAACTTAAGTTTATTATCTTCCTGATCTTTATATTTTACTAACTTCCGCTTCCTGTCTTTATAACCTCGACGTTTCGGACAACTTTCGTTTACCCATCTTCCGAATATTGACATTTTGATTAACTTCTTCTTCCCCTTTTTATAACCTCAACATTTTAAACAACTTTCGTTTACCATCTTCCGAATCTTGACATTTTGACTAACTTCCGCTTCCTGTCTTTATAAACATTTCGGACAACTTCCGTTTACCATCTTCCGGATTTTGACATTTTGGCTAACTCCCATTGTCCGGGAAAGTTAAGCTGTTGGTGAATAATCAAGAAAATGCGTGCTGTTAACTGATAAACAAATTTTTTTCAACTAAAGCTACAAATCTTTCATGTTTACTTTTCCAGAACTAATGAAATCAAAAGCTACGCCAAGTGCTCTTAATATGTCATGTAAAAATGTTTACATAACACCAAATACAACACTGCATTTCTTCTCGCACAACTGTGCTTTGATTCACCAGTACTAATCATGTGGTTTCTAAACTAGCGCACTCGTGTGAATTTATGTTTTTGTTGTTTTTTAAATAAATTCCAAAGGATGGCTGCTTTACTTTGTATACAAATAGGCTCTTCAAGTAAATTTTGTTACACTGTCTTAAACTAGTCCTTTGTTTCATTGGAACATTCGTATTTCCACACTAGATATCATGTTTTCAAACGAGACCCAAGACTCAAGCACTTTGAGATAGTTCACTGTTAACGAGGGTTACCTAACCAAACTCTTTTGCAAAGCGTTTTGTTTACCTTGTTTGAAGCATTTATTGTTATCCAACTGTTTACCTTCCCATTACAGTCTTGTTTTCATATCCTCCACTAGGGGTGAAGTCAACGTATTAAGTCACATTAAGTGATTTTAGGATGGTTTATTTTTGTGATCCAACTTCCATTGTGAACAGCTACCTAAAAATCTGGGTATTTTCTATACAGAAGAAGTAAACAATTTTAGAGTAGAACTAATTACGATATTTATGGTATATATTTCTTTAGATATTTTTGTGTGATCCATATCTTGTCAGAAGTCCCGTCACCAACAAAGTCAATGACCTAGAAATAATTTTGCGCATAAATAGTTTAGCGAAAAGTCAACAGGGGGCATTAACTTAGGCCTTGCGGTGGGAGCATGATAATACTAATTCTTAATGTTATAAACATTACTGAATGGATTACGTGCTTCGAATGAGCCTTCAGAGAAAAGATAATTGACGAATGCACAGTGCTGAATCAACATTTTATTTTATGTGCTTTTCATTTAAAACATGAGCTTATAAGACGCTCTCTCGCTACATAGACAATCTTAATTTACATTTGGTGGAAAATACACGATAGTGTAGGGTCGTATTCTTTTACATTGTTATTATAATTTATTGTTAGTTTGTTTGTTGTTAGTTTAAGCGAAAAGCTACATAATGAGCTATCTGTGCTCTGCCCATCACGGATATCGAAATTCGGATTCTAGCATTGTACGTTCATAGACATCCCGCTGTACCACTGGGAGGATTTTTGTTATCACCTAACCTGGTGTTGAGTTTGGTCAGTTGATAAACCAGAGAACAGTGCCTTGTAAAAATGTTACGGACCTGTCCAGTTCATAATGGACAGTAATCAACACTATTTGGTACTATATTGTAAAAGAGTTATAGTACTGAGTTGGATATTAAAAAACTTCTCTTTGTGCTTCGTAGCATTTGTTGTCTTTAAAATACTATGTTTGATTTGGTACACTGCTATTCGAGGGCTATCTGTGTCAGCCGTCACTAATTTTGAAGCAGTAAACTAGTGATAATGCAGCTAGTCGATAACGGAACGCGAACTTGTGACCTGCAGTTTATCAGTCGAACGCTCTAACCACCAGACCACGCCAGGCCTTTTCATTATGTGCATATCCATAGTATCAAGGAAAAGTCCACTTTTCTCATTGAGTCCGTATATTTGCATCAACTAAATGCTCCCTCTGTGGGTCAGCAGTAAGCTTACGGACATACAATGTAAAAATCCGGGATTCAACCCAGCCGTGAACAGAGTGTAAACAGCCCATACAATAGCTTGGGACGAAGACCACAAATAAATTGTTTGGTATCTGACTTTATGGGTGTGTGTGTGTGTTTTCTTATAGCAAAGCCACATTGGGCTATCTGCTGAGTTAATAGGACTTCATGGAACAGTATTTTCTGGAAAAGTCGACTTGTAGACAAGTGTTTGAAAGATGACGTGTGAACATTCCCAATGTTACCATATATTTATTTCCTTTTTTTTACATAACAATAACCCTCAGACTTTTATTCCAATGTGTCCTTTGGACTAATATCTGATTTATTTAGAACCATTTCTGTTTCATTTCCTTTACATCAATCGGTTTAATTGGAAATCTCATTTGTTAGACAGAACTTAACATAAAACATTTCTTTTAAATTCTTTCTTCCTATAGAATGAGTTGTTGTTGTATTTTGTAAAATCCCGCTTTCCATTGGATGATTTTGTTTGTTGATGACGAGAAACCCACTTGAAATAAAAATGTATCTCAGAACGGTTGGTATGGGTATTAACACTTTTATTGATAAGCAGTTTCGGTCTTCCTAGGTCATCTTCAGGTTAACAAAGAGAATTGGCAACTGACTGTTGCTGGGCGCACGTCTGAGGGACGAGAGTATAAACGGGCACGTGATTGTAGGGGGCGATGCAGCTGGATATTAGGTTATTTATTAAGATACGTATAATCTCTCTAGTTTTACACCGCCAAATTAGGGACGGCTAGAACAGATAGCCCTCAAGTAGCTTTGTGCGAAATTCAAAAACAAAGAAACAATACGTATACAGGTGTTCCTTTATATTGGTTTAATTTTAGTTTTAGTTGCTGTATAAGTAGGGTTTATTTGATTTTGTGTTTGTTTATATTTGTTTCCCTACTTTACATCTGGGTGTTTTCTATGGTTATGTTGTGTTCATTTGATTTGCAGTATTCAAAAATGTGTGAAAGTATTGATAAAATGCAATGTGATAACTGCCACGACTTCTATATTGGAGAAACAAGCAGAAAGATAGAAACCAGATTCAAAGAACAAAAAAAAAAAAACACTTTCATACGTTTCAGAACACTACAAATTAAATAAACATAACATAGCTATAGCAAAACTCCTAGATACCAGAACGCGCGCCCAGTAACAGTGAGTTGCAAACTCTCTTTTTGTTAACCTGAAGATGACTTATCAATAGAAGTGTTAATACCCATACTAGCTGATTTGGGATGTGTTTCTTGTCTTTTTTTTTCTAAATTTCCGCCTCCAAAATATAGAATATATGAAAAGAAAATATTTGCAGTATCGGTAAAAGTCTTCAGTCTTGTGTTTTCTTTCTTTTTCAGCTTCCATCAAGAGAACAGTTCTCGGAGAGACAGTTTAAAAAAAAAAACATCAATGTCTCCTTCTTTGAACTATACTGTGGCAAATATTGATTTGGAATGGACGTCGGAGGACAACTCTTCTTCTGAGCCCCACGTGACTCAAGACTCTACCACGTTAGTTCCATACTCTGTTTCTTCTTTCATTGCTCTTTTGCTTCTGCTTAGTTTTATGATTATCGCCACAGCCATTGGAAACGCTTTAGTGTGTATCTCAGTCTACTTAGTAAAGAAGTTGCGTCAACCGTCGAACTTCCTGTTGGTTTCGTTGGCGGTTTCGGATCTGTGTGTATCTCTCCTCGTCATGCCCTTTGCTCTTCATTATGAGTTAACCGGCAGCTGGACTCTTGGTCCTGAAGTTTGTGACATGTGGGTGGCATTTGACGTCACCAGTTGCACTGCTTCCATCTTGAACCTGTGTATGATTAGTGTAGATCGTTATCTGGCCATAACCAAACCACTCACGTATGGGGTCCGCAGAACTTCCCGCAGAATCTGGCTCTGTATTGCTGCTGTGTGGGTGTTGTCGTGTCTCATTAGCGTACCACCTTTAATAGTTCTGGGAAACGAACACGGAAGTGAAACCAAACCCACTTGTGAAGTGAGCCAAAACTTCGGCTATCAGCTGTACGCCACTCTTGGCTCCTTCTACATTCCACTTCTGGTCATGATATTTGTGTACCTGAAGATTTACGTTGCAGCTAAGCGCGTAGTAGAAGCAGAGCATAAATCTCTCGTGTACGCTCAGCGTAGCGCTTGGAGGAATGAAAATGGCTACTGTCAGTCAGAAGGGCCTCTACTCGTTCGAAAGGTCTGTTCCGTATCAATTGTTACAGAAAACAATATTCTCTCTGGCTCTAATACGCAAGAACCTTCTCGGAATACCACTGGAAACCTCTTGGGCGTCGGAGACCTCCCGAGAAGTCAAACCAAAAGCAAGTCTTCCATGTGGAAAGAAAGGAAAGCTTCAATTACACTGGGAATTATCATGTCTGCTTTCACCGTTTGTTGGCTACCGTTCTTCGTGTTAGCTCTCCTTCGGGCCGTTGATGAAAACGTCTTCAGTGTTTCCCCTCCGGTTCGAAGTCTGGTTCTCTGGCTTGGATACATTAACTCTATGATGAACCCGATCATCTACGTCACCTTCCATCATGACTTTCGACGAACATTCAAGGAACTCCTATGCCTCCGATGCAGTACCGTTAATGCCACCATGAGGCAAGAAAGTGCATTCGTCTATTACGCTACAGACTGTCTTCTTCGAAACCCACAGAGAAAAAGCATAGAAACAGCATTAGATCTTCAGCGACCCTGCTCAGTCATTCAGAAAAAGAGTACTTTGACTTACAACTCACACGAGTCATTCGTATGATATTCATGAGTCATTTGTATGGTAGGAAATTTGTTTTCCTGACTTTATGGGCTCAGTGCTGTATCAAGTCGTTATCAACTTCATACAGAACTGACTTCACGCAGGAGGATCCCAGTTCCTGATCAGTATCTGAATGTTTTCCACGTGCTGCTGCTCAGCACGGTGAGACCTCTTTATTTATCATCCAAAAGGTTTCAGAACAAGAGCTCAACATACTTTTCTGGATCACACCATCAGATTTGTATGTATCTGAAAATGATGTCACATAGGTTTCTTGACCAAACCATCAGAACCATGAGTATCTTAGAACGATGTCACACAAGTATCTTGTCATAACCACCAGATCTATCTATCACTTAGAATGACGTCGCATAAGATTTTGACTTAACCACCAGATGCATGTGTATCTTAGAGTGATATAACACTTCACTTGGTATTTATTGTCGCACATATCAGTGCTACAGAGTTTTCGTGTAACTTCGTGTCAAAGGTCATGTAACATATCTTTTTGTGTAACATTAATAAGAACAATTGCAAAATAATACATCCTTACCCCGCCCCCCCAAAAAAAAACCAACCAACCACGTAATTCTGGTTAAGGTAACTACCATTTTATTTGTACAAATATGACGTGAATTTTGTAGATTAACTTCAAAACGAGCAAAACCCTGACACTCCTGCTTAGCATGCTTAAGTGTATTATTATGACAAGGGTATTAAAGTGTACATATAAAAAGGTACTTAATAAAGGACTGTTAGTCCTCGCCTATAGTAGTTCAAGAATAAAATATGAGATCAGATTTAATGGATTTAACTATCTGTAAAATACTCCACCATGATTCGTATTTATGTAGAATGATGTAAAAACTCGGTAAATAAAACACAAAAAAATCTTCAAATATGTATAATGTATTATTTTCAAGTTCATTTCACCGTATCGCTAATTATATTACCAACTCTTATAATACTGGTATTAAACTTGCATTTCAATAGTTATGATAAAGGTAACATAGCATAAGACAAACAAGTGACACAATAATATTAAGTGTTTTTATACAAACAAGTGTTACTTTGGCAAGTAGTGATTTCATGCCAATGTTCTGTTACATAAAATGTCACCATAGCAAGTAGTGTTTCCATGCCAACAAACGTTTCACTCTTCTTTTTTTATTACGAATTTATTATAACAACGGAGTATATTATTAGGTGGGTCTCTGATGAACAGGTATTATCAGTATTTCCCTACACTAACATCAGATTCCGATGAATGAACAGGAATTATTAGTATTTCCTTACACAAACTTCAGGTTCTGATAAACAGGTATTATAATTATTTCCGTACACAAACTTGAGGTTCTGATAAACAGGTATTATCACTATTTCGCTACACACACTTCAGATTCTGATGAACAGGTATTATCAGTATTTCCCTACATTTATATCAGGTTCTGATGAACAGGTATTATCATTACTTCCCTACATTTACTTCAGGTTCTGATGAACAGGTATTATCAGTATACCCTACACATTCAATTTCTGATGAACAGGTATAATCAGTATTTCCCTACACTTACTTCAGGTTCTGGTGAACAGGTATCATCAGTACTTCCCTACATTTATATCAGGTTCTAATGAACAGGTATTATCATTACTTCCCTACATTTACTTCAGGTTATGATGAACAGGTATAATCAGTATACTCTGCACCTCCAATTTCAGATGAACGGGTATGATCAGTATTTCCTTACACATACATCAGGTTCTGATGAATAGGTATTATTAGTATGTCCCTACACTTATTTAAGGTTCTGGTAAACAGGTATTATGAGTATTTCCATACACATACTTCAGGTTCTGATGCACAGGTATTATCAGAATACCATACACTTTCAGTTTCTGATAAACGGGTATTATCAGTATTTCCCTACACTTACTTCAGGTTCTGATGAACATGTATTATCAGGATTTCCCTACACTTACTTCAGGTTCTGATGAACAAGTATTAATAGTACTTCCATACACTTACTTCAGGTTCTGATGAAAATGTATTATAAGTATTTCCTTACACTTATTTCAGGTTCTCATGAACAGATATTATCAGTATTTCCCTACACTTACTTCAAGTTCTGATGAACAAGTATTATCAGTATTTCTCTCCACTTACTTCAGGTTCTGATGAACAGATATAATCAGTATTTCCATATACTTTCTTCAGGTACTGATGAACAGGTATTATCAGTATTTTCCTACACTTACTTCAGATTCTGATGAACAGGTATTATCAGTATTTCCCAACAATTTCTTCAGATTCTGATGAACAGTTATTATCATTACTTCGGTACATATACTTCAGGTTCTGATGAACAGGTATTATTAGTACTTCCCTACATGTATTTCAGGTTCTGAGGAAAAGGTATTATAAGTATTTCCCTACACTTACTTCAGGTTCTGATGAACAGGTATTATCAGTATTTCCCTACACATACTTCAGGTTCTGATGAACAGGTATTATCTGTATTTCCCTACACTTACTTCAGGTTCTGATGAACAAGTATTATCAGTATTTCTTTCCACTTACTTCAGGTTCTGATGAACAAGTATTATCAGTATTTTCCTACACTTACTTCAGGATCTGATGAACAGGTATTATCAGTATTTTGCTACACTTACTTCAGACTCTGATGAACAGTTATTTTCAGTACTCAACTTCACTTATTTCAGATTCTGATGAACAGGTATAATCATTATTTCCCTACACTTACTTCAGGTTCTGATGAACAGGTATTATCAGTATTTTCCTACACTTCAGGGTCTGATGAACAGGTATTATCAGTATTTCGCTACACTTTTTCAGGTTCTGATGAACAGGTATTATTAATATTTCCCTACACTTACTTCAGGTTCTCATGAACAGATATTATCAGTAATTCCCTACACTAACTTCACTTTCTGATAAACAAGTATTATCAGTATTTCTTTCCACTTACTTCATGTTCTGATGAAAATATATAATCAGTATTTCCATACACTTTCTTCAGGTACTGATGAACAGGTATTATCAGTATTTTCCTACACTTACTTCATGTTCTGATGAACAGGTATTATCAGTATTTCGCTACACTTACTTCTGACTCTGATGAACAGTTATTATCAGTACTTTCCTACTCATACTTCAGGTTCTGATGAACAGATATTATCAGTACTTCCCTAAACTTACATCAGGTTCTGATGAACAGGTATAATAAGTATTTCCCTACACTTACTTCAGGTTCTGGTGAACAGGTATCATCAGTACTTCCCTACATTTATATCAGGTTCTGGTGAACAGGATTATCAGTATTTCCCTACATTTACTTCAGGTTCTGATGAACAGGTATTATCAGTATTTTCCTTACATATACTTCAGGTTCTGATGAACAGATATTATCAGTATTTCCTCACACTTACTTCAGTTTATGATGAACAGGTATAATCAGTATACTCTGCACCTTCAATTTCAGATGAACGGGTATGATCAGTATTTCCTTACACATACATTAGGTTCTGACGAACAGGTATTATTAGTATGTCCCTACACTTATTTAAGGTTCTGGTAAACAGGTATTATGAGTATTTTCGTACACAAACTTCAGGTCCTGATGAACAGGTATTATAATTATTTCCATACACTTACTTCAGGTTCTGATGAACATGTATTATCAGCATTTCCCTACACTTACTTCAAGTTCTGATAAACAAGTATTAATAGTACTTCCATACACTTACTTCAGGTTCTGATGAAAAGGTATTATCAGTATTTCCTGACACTTATTTCAGGTTCTCATGAACAGATATTATCAGTATTTCCCTACACTTACTTCAAGTTCGGATGAACAATTATTATCAGTATTTCTCTCCACTTACTTCAGGTTCTGATGATCAGATATAATCAGTATTTCCATACACTTTCTTCAGGTACTGATGAACAGGTATTATCAGTATTTTCCTACACATACTTCAGGTTTTGATGAACAGGTATTATCAGTATTTCGCTACACTTACTTCAGGTTCTGATGAACAGGTATTATCAGTACGTCCCTACACTTACTTCAGGTTCTGATCAACAGGTATTATCAATACTTCACTACACTTACTTCAGGTTCTGATGAACAGTTATTATCATTAATACCCTACACATACTTCAGGTTCTGATGAACAAGTATTATCAGTATTTCCCTACACTTACTTCAGGTTCTGATGAACAGGTATTATCAGTATTTCCATACACTTTCTTCAGGTTCTGATGAACAGATATTATCAGTATTTTCCTACACTTACTTCAGGTTCTGATGAACAGGTATTATCAGTATTTTTTTACACTTACTTCAGGTTCTGATGAACAGGTATTATCAGTATTTCCCCTACACTTACTTCAGGTTCTGATGAACAGGTATTATCAGTACTTTCTACATTCTTACATCAGGTTCTGATGAACAGGTATTATCAGTACTTCCCTACATTTACTTCAGGTTCTGATGAAGAGGTATTATCAGTATTTGCCTACACTTACTTCAGGTTCTGATAAACAGGTATTATCAGTACTTCCCTACACTTACTTCAGGTTCTGATTAACAGGTATTATCAGTATTTCCCTTCACTTACCTCAGTTTCTGATGAACAGGTATTATCAGTACTTTCCTACCCTTACTTCAGGTTCTGATGAACAGATATTATCAGTACTTCCCTACTCTTACATCAGGTTCTGATGAACAGGTATTATCAGTATTTCCTCACACTTACTTCAGGTTCTGATGAACAAGTATTATCAGTATTCCTACACTTACTTCAGATTCTGATGAACAGGTATTATCAGTATTTCCTTACACATACTTCAGGTTCTGACGAACAGGTATAATTAATATTTCCCTACACTTACTTCAGGTTCTGGTGAACAGGATTATCAGTATTTCCCTACATTTACTTCAGGTTCTGATGAACAGGTATTATCAGTATTTTCCTTACATTTACTTCAGGTTCTGATGAACAGGTATTATCAGTATTTCCCTACACTTACTTCAGGTTCTGATGAACAGGTATTATCAGTACTTCCATACACTTACTTCAGGTTCTGATGAACAAGTATTATCAGTATTTCCCTCACACTTACTTCAGGTTCTGATGAACAGGTATTATCAGTATTTCCTTACACCTTCAGTTTCTGATGAACAGGTATTATCAGTATTTCCTTACACATACTTCAGGTTCTGATGAACAGGTATTATCAGTGCTTCCCTACACTTATTTCAGGTTCTGATGAACAGGTATTATCAGTATTTTCCTACACTTACTTCAGGTTCTGATGAACAGGTATTATTAGTATTTCCATACACTTACTTCAGGTTCTGATGAACAGGTATTATCATTATTTCCTTAAACATACTTTAAGTTCTGATTAACAAGTATTACTAGTATTTCCTTACACTTACTTCAGGTTCTGATGAACAGGTATTATCAGTATTTTCCATACACTTACTTCAGGTTCTGATGAACAGGATATTATCAGTATTTCTTTACATTTATCACGTTCTGATGAACAGGTATTATCAGTATTTCTCTACACTTATTTCAGGTTCTGATGCACAGGTATTATCAGTATTTCCTTACACTTTCTTCAGGTTCTGATGAACAGGTATTATCAGTATATTCCTACACATACTTCAGGTTCTGATGAACAGGTATTATCAGTATTTCCTTACACTTACTTCAATTTCTGATGAACAGGTATTATCAGTACTTCCCTACACTTACTTCAGGTTCTGATGAACAGGTATTATCAGTACTTCACTACAATTACTTTAGGTTCTGATGAACAAGTATTATCAGTATTTCCTTTTCTTACTTCAGGTTCTGATGAACAGGTATTATTAGTATTTCCGTACACATACTTCAGTTTCTGATGAACAGGTATTATCAGTGTTTCCCTACACTTACTTCAGATTCTGATGAACAGGTATTATCAGTATTTCCTTTCACTTACTTCAGATTCTGATGAACAGGTATTATCAGTATTTCCTTTCACTTATCTCATGTCCTCAATAACACATATTATGAGTAGTCCCCTACACTTCCTTCAGGTTCTGATGAATAGGTATTTTTAGTATTACCCTACACTTATTTAAGGTTCTCATAAACAGGTATTATCAGTACTTCCCTACACTTACTTCACGTTCTGATGAGTAGGTATTATAAGTACACCCTTTACCTTCAGTTTCTGATGAACAGGTATTATCAGAACTTCCCTACACTTACTTCAGGTTCTGATTACCAGGTATTATCAGTACTTCCCTACACTTACTTCAGGTTCTGATGAACAGGTATAATCAGTATTTTCCGACACTTACTTCGGTGTCTATTGAACAGGTGTTAACAGTATTTCCCTTACTTTACTTCAGTTTCTGATGAACAGGTATTATCAGTATTTTTTTACACATACTTCAGATTCTGACGAACAAGTATAATTAGTATTTCCCTACACTTACTTCAGGTTCTGATGAACAGTTATTATCAGTACTTACTTACACTTACTTCAGGATCTGATGAACAGGTATTAGCAGTACTTCCCTACACGTACTTCAGGTTCTAATGAACAGGAATTATTAGTACTTCCTTACATGTATTTCAGGTTCTGATGAAAAGGTATTATCAGTATTTCCCTATACTTACTTTAGGTTCTGATTAACAGATATTATCAGTACGTCCCTACACTTACTTCAGATTTTGATGAACAGGTATTATCAGTATTTCCCTAAACTTACTTCAGGTTCTGATGAACAGGTATTATCAGTAATTTCCTTCACTTATCTCATGTCCTCAATAACATATTATATGTGTACTCCGCTACACTTACTTCAGGTTCTGATGAACAGGTATTATCAGTAGTTTCATACACTTACTTCAGGTTCTGATGAAAAGGTATTATCACTATTTCCCTACACTTACTTCAGGTTCTGATTAAAAGGTATTTCTAGTATTTCTCTACACATACTTCAGGTTCTGATGAACAGGTAGTATCAGTATTTCAATTCACTTACTTCAGGTTCTGATGAACAGGTATTATCAGTATTTCCCAACACTTACTTCAGGTTCTGATGAACAGGTATTATCAGTTATTTTCCCTACACTTATTTCAGGTTCTGATGAACAGGTATTATCAGTATTTCCCTACACTTACTTCAGGTTCTGATGAACAGGTATTATCAGTATGTCCCTGCACTTACTTCAGGTTCTGATGAACAGGTATTATCAGTATTTCCTTTCTCTTACCTCAGGTTCTGATCAACATATTATCAGTACTCACGTACACTTATTTCAGGTTCTGATGAACAGGTATTATCAGTACTTCCTTACACTTACTTCAGGTTCTGATGAACAGGTATTATCAGTACTTCCCTACACTTACTTCAGGTTCTGATGAACAGGTATTATCAGTACTTCCCTACACTTACTTCAGTTTCTGATGAACAGGTATTATCAGTATTTCCCTTCACTTACTTCAGGTTCTGATGAACAGGTATTATCAGTATTTCCTACACTTACTTCAGGTTCTGATGAACAGGTATTATCAGTATTTCATTCAATTACCAAAAATTCTGATGAACAGGTATTATCAGTACTTCTCTACACTTACTTCAGATTCTGATGAACAGGTATTATCAGTACTTCCATACACTTACTTCAGGTTCTGATGAAAAGGTATTATCAGTATTTCCCTACACTTACTTCAGGTTCTGATGAACAGGTATTATCAGTACTTCCCTACACTTACTTCAGGTTCTGATGAACAGGTATTATCAGTACTTCCATACACTTACTTCAGGTTCTGATGAACAGGTATTATCAGTATTTCCCTACACTTACTTCAGGTTCTGATCAACAGGTATTATCATTACTTCCCTACATTTACTTCAACTTCTGATGAAGAGGTATTATCAGTATTTCCCTACACTTACTTCAGGTTCTGATGAACAGGTATTATCAGTATTTTCCTTACATATACTTCATGTTCTAATGAACAGGTATTATCAGTATTTCCCTACATTTACTTCAGGTTCTGATGAACAGGTATTATCAGTATTTTCCTTACATTTATACTTCAGGTTCTGATGAACAGGTATTATCAGTATTTCCTCACACTTACTTCAGGTTCTGATAACAGGTATTATCAGTATACTCTCAGGTTCTGATGAACAGGTATTATCAGTATTTCCTTACATTACTTCAGGTTCTGATGAACAGGTATTATCAGTATGTCCCTACACTTACTTCAGGTTCTGATGAACAGGTATTATCAGTATTTTCCTACACTTACTTCAGGTTCTGATGAACAGGTATTATCAGTATTTCCATACACTTACTTCAGGTTCTGATGAACAGGTATTATCAGTATTTCCCTACACTTACTTCAAGTTCTGATGAACAAGTATTAATAGTATTTCCATACACTTACTTCAGGTTCTGATGAACAGGTATTATCAGTATTTCCACTTACACTTATTTCAGGTTCTCATGAACAGATATTATCAGTATTTCCCTACACTTACTTCAAGTTCGGATGAACAATTATTATCAGTATTTCTCTCCACTTACTTCAGGTTCTGATAATCAGATATAATCAGTATTTCCATACACTTTCTTCAGGTACTGATGAACAGGTATTATCAGTATTTTCCTACACTTACTTCAGGTTTTGATGAACAGGTATTATCAGTATCTCGCTACACTTACTTCAGACTCTGATGAACAGTTATTATCAGTACTCCCCTACACTTACTTTAGGTTCTGATCAACAGGTATTATCAGTACTTCACTACAATTACTTAAGATTCTGATGAACAGTTATTATCATTACTTCGGTACACATACTTCAGGTTCTGATGAACAGGGAATTTTTAGTACTTCCCTACATGTTTTTCAGGTTCTGAGGAACAGG
This sequence comes from Tachypleus tridentatus, assembly GCF_004210375.1. NCBI lineage: Eukaryota > Metazoa > Arthropoda > Merostomata > Xiphosura > Limulidae > Tachypleus > Tachypleus tridentatus. Next base: position 177,917,649 of record NC_134831.1, read on the forward strand.
TATTATCAGTATTTCCCTACACTTACTTCAGGTTCTGATGAACAGATATAATCAGTAGGTATTTTCCTACACTTACTTCAGGTTCTGATGAACAGGTATTATCAACATTTACATACACTTACTTCAGGTTCTGATGAACAAGTATTATCAGTATTTCTTTCCACTTACTTCATGTTATGATGATCAGATATAATCAGTATTTCCATACACTTACTTCAGGTTCTGATGAACAGGTATTATCAGTATTTTCCTACACGTACTTCTGGTTCTGAGGAAAAGGTATTATCAGTATTTCCCTACACTTACTTCATATTCTGATGAACAGGTATTATCTGTATTTCCCTACACTTACTTTACGTTCTGATGTACTGGTATTATCAGAACATTTTCATACACTTACTTCAGGTTCTGATGAACAAGTATTATCAGTATTTCTTTCCACTTACTTCAGATTCTGATGAACAGATATTATCAGTATTTCCATACACTTTCTTCAGGTACTTATGAACAGTTATTATCAGTATTTTGCTACACTTACTTCATGTTCTGATGAACAGATATTATCAGTATTTTCCTACACTTACTTCAGGTTTTGATGAACATGTATTATCAGTATTTCGCTACACTTACTTCAGGTTCTGATGAGTAGGTATTATCAGTATTTCCCTTTACACTTACTTCAGGTTCTGATGAACAGGTATTATCAGTACTTCCCTACACTTACTTCAGGTTCTGATGAACAGGTATTATCAGTAGTATTTTCCCTACACTTACTTCAGGTTCTGATTACCAGGTATTATCAGTACTTCCCTACACTTACTTCAGGTTCTGATTACCAGGTATTATCAGTACTTCCCTACACTTACTTCAGGTTCTGATGAACAGGTATTATCAGTATTTTCCTTACACTTACTTCAGGTTCTGATGAACAGGTATTATCAGTATTTCCCTACACTTACTTCAGGTTCTGATGAACAGGTATTATCAGTATTTTCCCTACACTTACTTCAGGTTCTGATGAACAGGTATTATCAGTATTTCTCTACACTTACTTCAGGTTCTGATGAACAGGTATTATCAGTACTTCCCTACACTTACTTCAGGTTCTGATGAACAGGTATTATCAGTACTTCCCTACACTTACTTCAGGTTCTGATGAACAGGTATTATCAGTATTTCCCTACACTTACTTCAGGTTCTGATGAACAGGTATTATCAGTATTTCCCTACACTAACTTCAGATTCTGATGAACAGGTATTATCAGTACTTCCTTACACTTACTTCAGGTTCTGATTAACAGATATTATCAGTACTTCCCTTCACTTATCTCATGTCCTCAATAACAGATATTATAAATACTCCTTTGCACTCACTTCAGGTTCTGATGAACAAGTATTAAGAGTAGTTTCCTACACTTACTTCAGTTTCTGATGAACAGATATTATCCGTATTTCTATACACTTACTTCAGGTTCTGGTGAACAGGTATTATCAATACTTCCCTACATTTACTTCAAGTTCTGATGAATAGGTATTTTTAGTATTTCCCTACACTTACTTCAGGTTCTGATGAACAGGTATTATCAGTATTTCCTTACACTTATTTCAGGTTCTGATGAACAGGTATTATCAGTACTTCCCTACACTTACTTCAGGTTCTGATGAACAGGTATTATCAGTATTTCCCTACATTTACTTCAGGTTCTGATGAACAGGTATTATCAGTACTTCCCTACACTTATTTCAGGTTCTGATGAACAGGTATTATCAGTAGTATTCCCTTACACTTACTTCAGGTTCTGATGAACAGGTATTATCAGTATTTCCCTACACTTACTTCAGGTTCTGATGAACAGATATTATCAGTATTTCTTTACCTTTACTTAAGGTACTGATGAAGAGGTATTATCAGTATTTTCTACACTTTCTTTAGGTTCTGATGAACAGTTATTATCAGTACTTCTTTACACTTACTTCAGGTTCTGATGAACAGGTATTATCAGTACTTCTACTACACTTATTTCAGGTTCTGATGAACAGGTATTATCAGTATTTCCTTACACTTACTTCAGGTTCTGATGAACAGGTATTATCAGTATTTCCCTACACTTACTTCAGGTTCTGATGAACAGGTATTATCAGTATTTCCCTACACTTACTTCAGGTTCTGATGAACAGGTATTATCAGTACTTCCCTACACTTACTTCAGGTTCTGATGAACAGGTATTATCAGTATTTCCTTACACTTACTTCAGGTTCTGATGAACAGGTATTATCAGTATTTCCCTACACTTCCTTCAGGTTCTGATGAACAGGTATTATCAGTATTTCCCTACACTTACTTCAGGTTCTGATGAACAGGTATTATCAGTATTTCCCTACACTTACTTCAGGTTCTGATGAACAGGTATTATCAGTATTTCCCTACACTTACTTCAGGTTCTGATGAACAGGTATTATCAGTATTTCCTTTCACTTATCTTCAGGTTCTGATGAACACATATTATCAGTAGTCCCCTACACTTCCTTCAGGTTCTGATGAACAGGTATTATTATTATTACTTCAGGTTCCCTACACTTATTTCAGGTTCTGATGAACAGGTATTATCAGTACTTCCCTACACTTACTTCAGGTTCTGATGAACAGGTATTATAAGTACACGTATTATTAGTATGTGCCTACACTTATTTAAGGTTCTCATAAACAGGTATTATCAGTACTTTACTGATGAATAGGTATTATAAGTACACCCTTCAGTTTCTGATGAACAGGTATTATCAGAACTTCCCTACACTTACTTCAGGTTCTGATGAACAGGTATTATCAGTACTTCCCTACACTTATTCAGGTTCTGATGAACAGGTATAATCAGTATTTCCCGACACTTACTTCAGGGTCTATGAACAGGTGTTAACAGTATTTCCTTACTTTACTTCAGTTTCTGATGAACAGGTATTATCAGTATTTTTTTACACATACTTCAGATTCTGACGAACAAGTATAATTAGTATTTCCCTACACTTACTTCAGGTTCTGATGAACAGTTATTATCAGTACTTTCTTACACTTACTTCAGGTTCTGATGAACAGGTATTATCAGTACTTCCCTACACTTACATTACGTTCTGACGAACATATATTATCAGTATTTCCCTACACTTACTTTAGGTTCTGATTAACAGGTATTATCATTATTTCCTTACACTTACTTCAGGTTCTGATTAACAAATATTATCAGTACTTCCCTACACATTTTGATGAACAGGTATTACCAGTATTTCCCTAAACTTACTTCAGGTTCTGATGAACTGGTATTATCAATACTTCCTTACACTTACTTCAGGTTCTGATCAACAGGTATTATCAGTAATTTCCTTCACTTATCTCATGTCCTCAATAACATATATTATGAGTACTCCGCTACACTTACTTCAGGTAATGATGAACAAGTATTAAGAGGAGTTTCATACACTTACTTCAGGTTCTGATGAACAAGTATTAAGAGTAGTTTCATACACTTACTTCAGGTTCTGATGAAAAGGTATTATCACTATTTCCCAACACTTAGTTCAGGTTCTGATGAACAGGTATTATCAGTATTTCCCTACACTTACTTCAGGTTCTGATGAACAGGTATTTATAGTATTTCCCTACACATACTTCAGGTTCTGATGAACAGGTAGTATCAGTATTTCAATTCACTTACTTCAGGTTCTGATGAACAGGTATTATCAGTATTTCCCAACAATTACTTCAGGTTCTGATGAACAATTATTATCAGTTCTTCCCTATACTTACTTCAGGTTCTGATGAACAAGTATTATTAGTACTTCCCTACATGTATTTCAGGTTCTGATGAAAAGGTATTATAAGTATTTCCCTACACTTACTTCAGGTTCTGATGAACAGGTATTATCAGAATGTCCCTACACTTACTTCAGGTTCTGATGAACAGGTATTATCAGTATTTGTTTTCTTTTACCTCAGGTTCTGATCAACATATTATCAGTACTCACGTACACTTATTTCAGGATCTGATGAACAGTTATTATCAGTACTTACTTACACTTACTTCAGGATATGATGAACAGGTATTAGCAGTACTTCCCTACACGTACTTCAGGTTCTCATGAACAGGTATTATCAGTACTTCCCTACACTTACTGCAGTTTCTGATGAACAGAAATTATCAGTATTTCCCTTCACTTACTGCAGGTTCTGATAAAAAAGTATTATTAGTATTTTCCTACACTTACTTTAAGGTTCTTATGAACAGGTATTATCCATACTTCTCTACACTTACTTGAGGTTCTGATGAACAGGTATTATCAATATTTTATTCAATTACCAAAAATTCTGATGAACAGGTATTATCAGTACTTCTCTACACTTACTTCAGGTAATGATGAACAGGTGTTATCAGTTTTTCTTTACACTTACTTCAGGTTCTGATGAACAGGTATTATCAGTACTTCCATACACTTACTTCAGGTTCTGATGAAAAGGTATTATCAGTATTTCCCAACAATTACTTCAGGTTATGATGAACAGTTATTATCAGTTCTTCCCTACACTTTCTTCAGGTTCTGATGAACTGGTATTATCAGTACTTCCATACACGTACTTCAGGTTCTGATGAACATATTATCAGTACTCAGGTACATTTATTTCAGGTTCTGATGAACTGTTATTATCAGTACTTACTTACACTTACTTCAGGATCTGATAAACAGGTAATATCAGTACTTCCCTACACGTACTTCAAGTTCTGATGAACAGGTATTATCAGTACTTCCATAAACTTACTTCAGGTTCTGATGAAAAGGTATTATCAGTATTTCCGTACACTTACTTCAGGTTCTCATGAACAGTTATTATCAGCATTTTCCTACACTTACCTCGGGTTCTGATGAACAATTATTATCAGTATTTCTCTACGCTTGCTTCAGGTTCTGATGAAGAGATATAATCAGTATTTCCATACACTTTATTCACGTACTGAATAACAGATATTATCAGTATTTTCGTACACTTACTACAAGTTCTGGTGAACAGGTATTATCAGTATTTCACTACACTTACTTCAGATTCTGATGAACACTCATTATCAGTACTCCCCTACACTTACTTCAGGTTCTGATGAACAGGTATTATTAGTATTTCCCTTCACTTACTTCAGTTTCTGATGAACAGGTATTATCATTACTTCCCTACATTTACTTCAGGTTCCGATTCACAGATATTATCAGTACTTCCCTACATTTACTTTAGGTTCTGATGAATAGGTATTATCTGTCCACCCTACACCTTCAGTTTCTGATGAACAGGTATTATCAGTATTTCCCTTCATTTACTTCAGGTTCTGATGAACAGGTATTATCAGTACTTCCCTACACTTACTTAACGTTCTGATGAACAGGTATTATCAGTACTTCCCTACACTTACATCACGTTCTGACGAACAGATATTATTAGTATTTCCCTACACTTACTTCAGGTTCTGATGAATAGGTATTATCAGTACTTCCTTACACTTACTTCAGGTTCTGATTAACAGATATTATCAGTACTTCCCTACACTTACTTCAGGTTCTGATGAACAGGTTTTATCAATATTTCCCTACACTTACTTCAGGTTCCGATGAAGAGGTATTATCAGTGTTTCCCTTCATTTACCTAGAGTTCTGATGAACAGGTATTATCAGTACTCCCCTACACTTACTTAACGTTCTGATGAACAGTTATTATCAGTACTTTCCTACACTTACTTCAGGTTCTCATGAACAGGTATTATCAGTATACCTGACAAGAATCAAAAAACCACGAAACCATATACTGCTGTATACCATATATTCCTGACATCAGCAAACAAATAACCAACATTTGGCAAAAATTAGTAACAAAATATGACATTCCAGTTAATACCAAATTTATTCAAAAACCCGAAACAAAAGTGAGGTCTATACTATGTAAAAACTACACTGACAATCACCACACCAACATTATTTATAAAATACAATGTGATAACTGCCTCGACTTCTATATTTGAGAAACAAGTAGAAAAATGGAAACCAGATTCAAAGAACATAAGAAGTCACCTTCACACGTTTTCGAACACTGCAAGTCAAATAAACACAACATAACCATAGAAAACACTCAAATACTAAATAAAGAAACAAACATAAACAAACGCAAAATTAAAGATGCCTTACTTATACAACAACTTAAACCCAAAATAAACCAATATAAAGGAACGCCTTTATACCTATATTAATATAATAAAATAAATAAAATTATAGATTCAAACATATAATACCGCCCTCTACATTTCGACACATAGTTACACAACCGCTTTCAAACATGTGGTCAGCTTCCGGTCAGTTACCTCTTTCTTTGTGAACCTGACGATGACCGAAGAAGGTCGAAACGTTGTTCGCTCTTCTATGTAAAATATTTTCTCAACCCAAACGAGCCGTTTTTGCATCTAAATTTCTGATCAAGTGGGTTTCTCGACATCACTGATTATTATTTCATCACGGCGACTGTAAGAGAAGTGTAAGTTTTTGTGTTTTTCTCAGTGTATTTGTACTTACCTGTTAACATTTTGTCTGAACCAGTATACCGTACACCACTATTAACAGTACACGCTCACACGATCGTTAAGAAACTAAAAAATTTAAACCAACGAATTATTAATAGAAGAAATGACATTTATTTTATTCAACAATGTAGAAAACAACAACTAACCCCCTAATTTTGTAAAGGTAAATTTTCAAAAAATGTTAATACATACACAAACATTATCCAAAATTTACAGAAAAAACTACTTAAAGCCATGTTGAACACAAAATACAAAGAACTACATGACTTACAAAAACAAAAAATGAACCTAGACCATCAACTGGCATGCTGCATTAAACCAGAGATTTACGGACTTATACAACGAAACATAAACCAAATCAATACTAAGAACGACAGAGACAAAAAGATCTGCCACAACAAAAAAACTAGAAAAACTAAGATGCAAACAACAGAAAAGACACCAAAACTACAAACCGTTGACTAACCTCATAATTAACAGATCCGACCGTCAATTAAACACAGACGAGAAACAACTACTTAACAAAGGACTCAACTTCGCAATAGCACCTAGGTATATTCCAACCATGGAAATCAAAACATGTTTAGAAGACCTAGCCAGGAGACTTGTGATACTTTCTACAGAGAAGAAAAACAAGGAAACAACCAAACACAACCAACAGAAAGAAGACAACTTAGATAATTTTATTGACATCCAACAGCTAAACTTCCCAGGTAAAATTACAAATTTATATTTTCCAGAAACACCTAAAAATAACATCTTAAACGATTTTTTCAAAGAATTTTCTCACAAAACCATCAACATAATTTCACAAAACAGAAAACTAAAAAACAACCTTACAAAAAGAGACATTAATTCCATTAAAAACCTAAAACAAGACAAAAACAAAAAAATTCTAAAAGCAGATAAAGGTAACGCTATAGTCATAATGAACACGAATGAATACATCCAAAAAATAAATAACATCCTATCAGACACGAACAAGTTTAAACAAATAAACACAAATCCAACAAAGACACACGAGACACAACTGAACAAATTACTACTACAAATGAAAAAAGCCAACACAATTTCGCAAACACTTTATTCCTACCTACGTAAAACCGACTCACGCACACCGCAAATATACGGCATCCCCAAACCTCATAAACCAGATTGTCAATTACGACCAATAATGTCCACATATGAATCGTTTAATTACAATCTTGGCAAATACATAGCATGAGCATTCTCCAAATATGTAACATCAGCCAGCTCATTCATCAAAGACTCTTTTAATTTCAAGTCTAATCTAAATCAACTTAATCATAAAGCCTTAATGGGCAGTTTCGATGTTATATCCCTCTTTACAGAAGTTCCAACCACTGAAGCCTGCAAGATAGCCTTAGAACTCTATATCCGAGACCCTAACCCAACTATAGAAATTCCCAGTAACCAGTTAGCAACCCTCATAGAATTCCCAGTATCACCAGTCCTAGCCAATATTTTTATGACACAAGTTGAAACACAAGCAATTAACACAGCATTACATCCACCACTATACTGGTACAGATATGTAGATGACACGGTTGCGGGATTCAGATCTACAGAACACATACTTAACTTTTTCAATCACATTAACTCTATACATCCCAACATTAACTTCACATGTGAACAGGAAGAAAGCAATCAAATATCATTTCTTAACCTCAAAATTACAAGAACTGACACACAATTCAAAACAGAAATCCACCGAAAAATCAACCATACTGGACTATACATTCCTTGGGACTCAGCACATGAAACAAAACAAAAACTCAACATACTAAGAAACCAAATAAACACAGCCATAAAACTATGCTCACCAGATAAAATTAACGATGAATTAGACAAAATAAAACAATAATTCATCAACATCAATAAGTTTCCTCCACAAACCGCAGAAAACATTATAAGCACACACCTACACAGAAAGCAAAATCAACCAACTAAAGTAAATACAGCTCCGAATCAAAAAACCACGAAATCATATACTGCTGTATACCATATAGTCCTGACATCAGCAAACAAATAACCAACATTTGGCAAAAATTAGTAACAAAATATGACATTCCAGTTAATACCAAATTTATTCAAAACCCGGCACAAAATGAGGTCTATACTATGTAAAACTACACTGACAAACACCACACCAACATTATTTATAAAATACAATGTGATAACTGCCACGACTTCTATATTGGAGAAACAAGTAGAAAAATGGAAACCAGATTCAAAGAACATAAAACGTCACCTTCACACGTTTTCGAACACTGCAAGTCAAATAAACACAACATAACCATAGAAAACACTCAAATACTAAATAAAGAAACAAACATAAACAAACGCAAAATTAAAGAAGCCTTACTTATACAACAACTCAAACCCAAAATAAACCAATATAAAGGAACGCCTTTATACCTATATTAATATAATAAAATAAATAAAATTATAGATTCAAACATCTAATACTGCCCTCTACATTTCGACACACAGTTAAACAAACCCTTTCAAACATGTGGTCAGCTTCCGGTCAGTTACCTCTTTCTTTGTGAACCTGACGATGACCGAAGAAGGTCGAAACGTTGCTCGCTCTTCTAGGTAAAATATTTTCTCAACCCAAACGAGCCGTTTTTGCATATAAAAGTATACCTGACACCTTCAGTTTCGGATGAACGTGTATGATCAGTATTTCCTTACACTTACTTCAGGTTCTGATTAACAGATATTATCAGTACTTCCCTACTGTTACTTCAGGTTCTGATGAACAAGTATTATCAATATGTCCCTACACTTACTTCAAGTTCTGATGAACATGTATTATCAGTATTTCCGTACACTTACTTCAGGTTCTTATGAACAGTTATTATCAGCATTTCCCTACACTTACTTCAGATTCTGATGAACAGTTATTATCAGTACTCCTCTACACTTACTTCAGGTTCTGATGAAAAGTTATTATCAGTACTTCCCTACACTTACATCACGTTCTGATGAACAGATATTATTAGTATTTCCCTACACTTACTTCAGGTTTTGATGAACAGGTATTATCAGTATTTCCCTAAACTTACTTCAGGTTCTGATGAACAGGTATTATCAACACTTCCTTACACTTACATCAGGTTCTGATTAACACATTTTATCAGTACTTCCCTTCACTTACTACAGGTTCTGATCAACAGGTATTATCAGTATTTCCCTTCACTTATCTTATGTCCTCAATAACAGATATTATAAGTACTCCCCTACACTTACTTCAGGTTCTGATGAACAAGTATTAAAAGTAGTTTCCCACACTTACTTCAGGTTCTGATGAACAGATATTATCAGTATTTTCTTACACTTACTTCAGGTTCTGATGAATAGGTATTATCCGTATTTCTATACACTTACTTCAGGTTTTGGTGAACAGATATTATCAATACTTCCCTACATTTACTTCAAGTTCTGATGAACAGGTATTATCAGTTTCTCCCTACACTTACTTCAGTTTTCTGATGAAAAGGAATTATCAGTATTTCCCTACACTTACTTCAGGTTCTAATGAACAGGTATTGTCATTATTTCCCTACACTTACTTCAGGTTCTGATGAACAGGAGTTTAAGTAATTTCCTAAACTTACTTCAGGTTGTGATGAACAGGTATAATCAGTATTACCCGACACTTACTTCAGGGTCTATTGAACAGGTGTTATCAGTATTTTCCTTTACTAACTTCAGTTTCTGATGAACGGGTATGATCAGTATTTCCTTACACATATTTCTGGTTCTAAAGAACAGGTATAATCAGTATTTCCCTACACTTACTTCAGGTTATGGTGAATAGGTATTTTCAGTATTTCTCTACATTTACATCAAGTTCTGATGAACAGATATTATCATTACTTCCCTACATTTACTTCAGGTTCTGATGAACAGATATTATCAGTATTTCCCTACACTTACTTCAGTTTGTGAAAAAAAGGTATTAACAGTCCACCCTACACCTTCAGTTTCTGATGAACAGGTATTATCAGTATTTCCCTACATGTACTTCAGATTCTGATGAACAGGTATTATCAGTATTTCTCTACACTTACTACAGGTTCTGATAAACAGGTATTTTCAGTATTTCCTTACACATACTTCAGGTAATGATAAAAAGTATTATCAGTATTTCCGTACACTTACTTCAGGTTCTCATGAACAGTTATTATCAGCATTTTCCTACCCTTACCTCGGGTTCTGATGAACAATTATTATCAGTAATTCGCTACATTCACTTCAGGTTCTGATTAACAGATAGTATCAGTACTTCCCTACACCTACTTCAGGTTTTGATGAACAGGTATTATCAGTACTTCCTTACACTTACTTCAGGTTCTGATTAACAGATATTATCAGTACTTCCCTACACTTACTTCAGGTTTTGATGAACAGGTATTATCAGTACTTCCTTACACTTACTTCAGGTTCTGATTAACAGATATTATCAGTACTTCCCTACACTTACTTCAGGTTCTGATGAACAGGTATTATCAATATTACCCTACACTTACTTCAGGTTCCGATGAAGAGGTATTATCAGTATTTCCCTTCATTTACCTAGAGTTCTGATGAACAGTTATTATCAGTACTCCCCTACACTTCAGATTCTGATGAACAGTTATTATTAGTACTTTCTTACACTTACTTCAGATTCTGATGAACAGTTATTATCAGTACTCCCCTACACTTACTTCAGGTTCTGATGAACAGTTATTATCAGTATACCTGACACCTTCAGTTTCTGATGAACGTGTATGATCAGTATTTCTTTACACTTACTTCAGGTTCTGACGAACAGGTATTATCAGTTTTTCCATACACTTACTTCAGGTTCTGATGAACAGGTATTATCAGTACTTCCATACACTTACTTCAGGTTCTGATGAAAAGGTATTATCAGTATTTCCCAACAATTACTTCAGGTTATGATGAACAGTTATTATCAGTTCTTCCCTACTCTTACTTCAGGTTCTGATGAACAGTTATCATCAGTATGTCCCTACACTTACTTCAAGTTCTGATGAACAGGTATTATCAGTATTTCCGTACACTTACTTCAGGTTCTGATGAACAGGTATTATCAGTACTTCCCTACACCTACATCACGTTCTGACGAACAGATATTATTAGTATTTCCCTACACTTACTTCAGGTTTTGATGAACAGGTATTATCAGTATTTCCCTAAACTTACATCACGTTCTGACGAACAGATATTATTAGTATTTCCCTACACTTACTTAAGGTTTTGATGAACAGGTATTATCAGTATTTCCCTAAACTTACTTCAGGTTCTGATGAACAGGTATTATCAACACTTCCTTACACTTACTTTAGGTTCTGATTAACAGATTTTATCAGTACTTCCCTTCACTTATTACAGGTTCTGATCAACAGGTATTATCAGTATTTCCCTTCACTGATCTTATGTCCTCAATAACAGATATTATGAGTACTCCCCTACACTTAATTCAGGTTCTGATGAACAACTATTAAAAGTAGTTTCCCACACTTACCTCAGGTTCTGATAAACAGATATATCAGTATTTTCTTACACTTACTTCAGGTTCTGATGAATAGGTATTATCCGTATTTCTATACACTTACTTTAGGTTTTGATGAACAGGTATTATCAGTATTTCCCTAAACTTACTTCAGGTTCTGATGAACAGGTATTATCAACACTTCCTTACACTTACTTTAGGTTCTGATTAACAGATTTTATCAATACTTCCCTTCACTTATTACAGGTTCTGATCAACAAGTATTATCAGTATTTCTCTCCACTTACTTCAGGTTCTGATGAACAGATATAATCAGTATTTCCATATACTTTCTTCAGGTACTGATGAAAAGGTATTATCAGTATTTTCCTACACTTACTTCAGGTTCTGATGAACAGGTATTATCAGTATTTCCCAACAATTTCTTCAGATTCTGATGAACAGTTATTATCATTCCTTCGATACACATACTTCAGGTTCTGATGAACAGGTATTATTAGTACTTCCCTACATGTATTTCAGGTTCTGAGGAAAAGGTATTATAAGTATTTCCCTACACATACTTCAGGTACTGATGAACAGGTATTATCTGTATTTCCCTACACTTACTTCAGGTTCTGATGAACAAGTATTATCAGTATTTCTTTCCACTTACTTCAGGTTCTGATGAACATGTATTATCAGTATTTTCCTACACTTACTTCAGGATCTGATGAACAGGTATTATCAGTATTTTCCTACACTTACTTCAGGTTCTGATGAACAGTTATTTTCAGTACTCAACTTCACTTATTTCAGATTCTGATGAACAGGTATAATCATTATTTCCCTACACTTACTTCAGGTTCTCATGAACAGATATTATCAGTAATTCCCTACACTAACTTCACTTTCTGATAAACAAGTATTATCAGTATTTCTCTACACTTACTTCAGGTTCTGATGAACAGATATAATCAGTATTTCCATACACTTTCTTCAGGTACTGATGAACAGGTATTATCAGTATTTTCCTACACTTACTTCATGTTCTGATGAACAGGTATTATCAGTATTTCCTACACTTACTTCAGGTTCTGATGAACAGTTATTATCAGTATTTCCTACTCATACTTCAGGTTCTGATGAACAGGTATTATCAGTACTTCCCTACACTTACTTCAGGTTCTGATGAACAGGTATTATCAGTATTTCCCTACACTTACTTCAGGTTCTGATGAACAGGTATTATCAGTACTTCCCTACATTTTATCAGGTTCTGATGAACAGGATTATCAGTATTTCCCTACATTTACTTCAGGTTCTGATGAACAGGTATTATCAGTATTTTCCTTACATATACTTCAGTTTCTGATGAACAGGTATAATCAGTATACTCTGCACCTTATTTCTGATGAACAGGTATTATCAGTATTTCCTTTACATTAGGTTCTGATGAACAGGTATTATTAGTATTTCCCTACACATATTTCAGGTTCTGATAAACAGGTATTATCAGTATTTTCCTTACACTTACTTCAGGTTCTGATGAACAGGTATTATCAGTATTTCCATACACTTACTTCAGGTTCTGATGAACAGGTATTATCAGTATTTCCCTACACTTACTTCAAGTTCTGATGAACAGGTATTATCAGTACTTCCATACACTTACTTCAGGTTCTGATGAACAGGTATTATCAGTATTTCCTGACACTTATTTCAGGTTCTCATGAACAGATATTATCAGTATTTCCCTACACTTACTTCAAGTTCGGATGAACAAGTATTATCAGTATTTCTCTCCACTCACTTCAGGTTCTGATGAACAGGTTCAATCATTGTTTCCCTACACTTACTTCAGGTTCTGATGAACAGGTATTATCAGTATTTTCCTACACTTACTTCAGGGTCTGATGAACAGGTATTATCAGTATTTCGCTACACTTTCTTTAGGTTCTGATGAACAGGTATTATCAGTACGTCCCTTTGCTTACTTCAGTTTCTGATGAACGGGTATTATTAATATTTCCCTACACTTACTTCAGGTTCTCATGAGCAGATATTATCACTAATACCCTACACTAACTTCACTTTCTGATAAACAAGTATTATCAGTATTTCTCTCCACTTACTTCATGTTCTGATGAACAGATATAATCAGTATTTCCATACACTTTCTTCAGGTACTGATGAACAGGTATTATCAGTATTTTCCTACACTTACTTCAGGTTCTGATGAACAGGTATTATCAGTATTTCGCTACACTTACTTCTGACTCTAATGAACAATTATTATCAGTACTCCCCTACACTTACTTCAGGTTCTGATGAACAGGTATTATCAGTACTTTCCTATTCTTACATCAGGTTCTGATGAAGAGATATTATCAGTACTTCCCTACACTTATTTCAGGTTCTGATGAATAGGTATTATTAGCATGTGCCTACACTTATTTAGGGTTCTGATAAACAGGTATTATCAGTACTTCCCTACACTTACTTCAGGTTCTGATTAACAGGTATTATCAGTATTTCCCTTCACTTACCTCAGTTTCTGATGAACAGGTATTATCAGTACTTTCCTACCCTTACTTCAGGTTCTGATGAACAGATATTATCAGTACTTCCCTACTCTTACATCAGGTTCTGATGAACAGGTATTATCAGTATTTCCTCACATTTACTTCAGGTTCTGATGAACAGATATTATCAGTATGCCTTGCACCTTCAATTTCTGATGAACGGGTATGATCAGTATTTCCTTACACATACTTCAGGTTCTGACGAACAGGTATAATTAATATTTCCCTACACTTACTTCAGGTTCTGGTGAACAGGATTATCAGTATTTCCCTACATTTACTTCAGGTTCTGATGAACAGGTATTATCAGTATTTTCCTTACATATACTTCAGGTTCTAATGAACAGGTATTATTAGTATTTCCCTTCACTTACTTCAGTTTCTGATGAACAGGTATTATCATTACTTCCCTACATTTACTTCAGGTCCTGATGAACAGATATTATCAGTATTTCCTCACACTTACTTCAGGTTATGATGAACAGGTATAATCAGTATACTCTGCACCTTCAATTTCAGATGAACGGGTATGATCAGTATTTCCTTACAGATACATCAGGTTCTGATGAACAGGTATTATTAGTATTTCCCTACACTTATTTAAGGTTCTGATGAACAGGTATTATCAGTATTTTCGTACACAAACTTCAGGTCCTGATGAACAGGTATTATCAGTATTTCCATACACTTACTTCAGGTTCTGATGAACAGGTATTATCAGTATTTCCATACACTTACTTCAAGTTCTGATGAACAAGTATTATAGTACTTCCATACACTTACTTCAGGTTCTGATGAACAGGTATTATCAGTATTTCCTGACACTTACTTCAGGTTCTGATGAACAGATATTATCAGTATTTCCCTACACTTACTTCAAGTTCGGATGAACAATTATTATCAGTATTTCTCTCCACTTTCTTCAGGTTCTGATGATCAGATATAATCAGTATTTCCATACACATTCTTCAGGTACTGATGAACAGGTATTATCAGTATTTTCCTACACATACTTCAGGTTTTGATGAACAGGTATTATCAGTATCTCGCTACACTTACTTCAGACTCTGATGAACAGTTATTATCAGTACTCCCCTACACTTACTTCAGGTTCTGATGAACAGGTATTATCAGTATTTCCCAACAATTTCTTCAGATTCTGATGAACAGTTATTATCATTACTTCGGTACACATACTTCAGGTTCTGATGAACAGGAATTTTTAGTACTTCCCTACATGTTTTTCAGGTTCTGAGGAAAAGGTATTATCAGTATTTCTTTACACTTACTTCAGATTCTGATGAACAGTTATTATCTGTATTTTCCTACACTTACTTCAGGTTCTGATGAACAGGTATTATCAACATTTACATACACTTACTTCAGGTTCTGATGAACAAGTATTATCAGTATTTCTTTCCACTTACTTCATGTTCTGATGAACAGATATAATCAGTATTTCCATACACTTTCTTCAGGTACTGATGAACAGGTATTATCAGTATTTTCCTACACGTACTTCTGGTTCTGAGGAAAAGGTATTATCAGTATTTCCCTACACTTACTTCATATTCTGATGAACAGGTATTATCTGTATTTCCCTACACTTACTTCAGGTTCTGATGAACAGGTATTATCAGCATTTTCATACACTTACTTCAGGTTCTGATGAACAAGTATTATCAGTATTTCTTTCCACTTATTTCATATTCTGATGAACAGATATAATCAGTATTTCCATACACTTTCTTCAGGTACTTATGAACAGTTATTATCAGTATTTTGCTACACTTACTTCAGGTTCTGATGAACAGGTATTATCAGTATTTTCCCTACATTACTTCAGGTTCTGATGAACAGGTATTATCAGTATTTCGCTACACTTACTTCAGGTTCTGATGAACAGGTATTATCAGTACTTCCCTACACTTACTTCAGGTTCTGATGAACAGGTATTATCAGTATTTCCCTACACTTACTTCAGGTTCTGATGAACACATATTATCAGTATTTCCTACACTTACTTCAGGTTCTGATGAACAGGTATTATCAGTACTTCCCTACACTTACTTCAGGTTCTGATGACCAGGTATTATCAGTACTTCCCTACACTTACTTCAGTTTCTGATGAACAGGTATTATCAGTATTTCCTTACACTTACTTCAGGTTCTGATGAACAGGTATTATCAGTATTTTCCTACACTTACTTTCAGGTTCTGATGAACAGGTATTATCAGTATTTCCTACACTTACTTCAGGTTCTGATGAACAGGTATTATCAGTATTTTTCCTACACTTACTTCAGGTTCTGATGAACAGGTATTATCAGTACTTCCCTACACTTACTTCAGGTTCTGATGAACAGGTATTATCAGTATTTCCCTACACTTACTTCAGGTTCTGATGAACAGGTATTATCAGTACTTCCCTACACTTACTTCAGGTTCTGATGAACAGGTATTATCAGTATTTCCCTACACTTACTTCAGGTTCTGATGAACAGGTATTATCAGTACTTCCCTACACTTACTTCAGGTTCTGATGAACAGGTATTATCAGTACTTCCCTTACACTTACTTCAGGTTCTGATGAACAGGTATTATCAGTATTTCCCTACACTTACTTCAGGTTCTGATGAAAAGGTATTATCAGTATTTCCCTACTCTTACTTCAGGTTCTGATGAACAGGTATTATCAGTATGTCCCTACACTTACTTCAGGTTCTGATGAACAGGTATTATCAGTATTTCCTTACACTTACTTCAGGTTCTGATGAACATATTATCAGTACTTACTTACACTTACTTCAGGTTCTGATGAACAGGTATTATCAGTACTTCCCTACACTTACTTCAGGTTCTGATGAACAGGTATTATCAGTACTTCCCTACACTTCACTTCAGGTTCTTATTTCAGGTTCTGATGAACAGGTATTATCAGTACTTCCCTACACTTACTTCAGGTTCTAAAGAACAGTTATTATCAGAAATTCCTTACACTTACTTGAAGTTCTGATGAACAGGTATTAACACTATTTCACTGGACTTACTTCAGGTTCTGATGAACAGGTATTATCAGTATTTCCCTACACTTACTTCAGGTTCTGATGAACAGGTATTATCAGTAATTCCCTACACTTACTTCAGGTTCTGATGAACAGGTATTATCAGTATTTCCTTACACTTACTTCATGTTCTGATGAACAGGTATTATCAGTATTTCCATACACTTTTTCAGGTTCTGATGAACAGGTATTATCAGTATTTTCCTACACTTACTTCAGGTTCTGATGAACAGGTATTATCAGTATTTCCTACACTTATTTCAGGTTCTGATGAACAGGTATTATCAGTACTTCCCTACACTTATTTCAGGTTCTGATGAACAGGTATTATCAGTACCCCCTTACCTTCAGTTTCTGATGAACAGGTATTATCAGTACTTCCCTACACTTACTTCAGGTTCTGATGAACAGGTATTATCAGTATTTCCCTACACTTACTTCAGGTTCTGATGAACAGGTATTATCAGTATTTCCCTACACTTACTTCAGGTTCTGATGAACAGGTATTATCAGTATTTTCCTTTACACTTACTTCAGGTTCTGATGAACAGGTATTATCAGTATTTTTTACACATACTTCAGATTCTGATGAACAGGTATTATTAGTATTTCCCTACACTTACTTCAGGTTCTGATGAACAGGTATTATCAGTACTTACTTACACTTACTTCAGGATCTGATGAACAGGAATTATTAGTACTTCCCTACATGTATTTCAGGTTCTGATGGAAAGGTATTACCAGTATTTCCCTATACTTACTTCAGGTTCTGATGAACAGGTATTACCAGTATTTCCTTACACTTACTTGAGGTTCTGATGAACAGGTATTATCAGTATTTTCCTACACTTTCTTCAGGTTCTGATGAACAGTTATTATCAGTACTCCCCTACACTTACTTCAGGTTCTGATGAACAGGTATTATCAGTACTTTCTTACACTTACTTCAGGTTCTGATGAACAGGTATTATCAGTACTTCCCTACACTTACATCACGTTCTGATGAACAGGTATTATCAGTATTTCCCTACACTTACTTCAGGTTCTGATGAACAGGTATTATCAGTACTTCCTTACACTTACTTCAGGTTCTGATGAACAGATATTATCAGTACTTCCCTACACTTACTTCAGATTTTGATGAACAGGTATTATCAGTATTTCCCTACACTTACTTCAGGTTCTGATGAACAGGTATTATCAGTACTTCCTTACACTTACTTCAGGTTCTGATTAACAGGTATTATCAGTACTTTCCTTCACTTATCTCATGTCCTCAATAACATATATTATCAGTACTTCCCTACACTTACTTCAGGTTCTGATGAACAGGTATTATCAGTATTTCATACACTTACTTCAGGTTCTGATGAACAGGTATTATCAGTATTTCCCAACACTTACTTCAGGTTCTGATGAACAGGTATTATCAGTATTTCCCTACACTTACTTCAGGTTCTGATGAACAGGTATTATAGTATTTCCCTACACTTACTTCAGGTTCTGATGAACAGGTATTATCAGTATTTCAATTCACTTACTTCAGGTTCTGATGAACAGGTATTATCAGTATTTCCCAACACTTACTTCAGGTTCTGATGAACAATTATTATCAGTTCTTCCCTACACTTACTTCAGGTTCTGATGAACAGGTATTATCAGTACTTCCCTACATTACTTCAGGTTCTGATGAAAAGGTATTATAAGTATTTCCCTACACTTACTTCAGGTTCTGATGAACAGGTATTATCAGTATGTCCCTACACTTACTTCAGGTTCTGATGAACAGGTATTATCAGTATTTCCTTTCTCTTACCTCAGGTTCTGATCAACATATTATCAGTACTCACGTACACTTATTTCAGGATCTGATGAACAGTTATTATCAGTACTTACTTACACTTACTTCAGGATCTGATGAACAGGTATTATCAGTACTTCCCTACACTTACTTCAGGTTCTGATGAACAGGTATTATCAGTACTTCCCTACACTTACTGCAGGTTCTGATGAACAGAAATTATCAGTATTTCCCTTCACTTACTTCAGGTTCTGATGAAAAGTATTATTAGTATTTTCCTACACTTACTTTAGGTTCTTATGAACAGGTATTATCCATACTTCTCTACACTTACTTCAGGTTCTGATGAACAGGTATTATCAGTATTTCATTCAATTACCAAAAATTCTGATGAACAGGTATTATCAGTACTTCTCTACACTTACTTCAGGTTCTGATGAACAGGTATTATCAGTACTTCTATACACTTACTTCAGGTTCTGATGAACAGGTATTATCAGTACTTCCATACACTTACTTCAGGTTCTGATGAAAAGGTATTATCAGTATTTCCCAACAATTACTTCAGGTTATGATGAACAGGTATTATCAGTATTTCCCTACACTTACTTCAGGTTCTGATGAACAGGTATTATCAGTACTTCCATACACGTACTTCAGGTTCTGATGAACATATTATCAGTATTTCCCTACATTTACTTCAGGTTCTGATGAACAGGTATTATCAGTATTTCCTTACACTTACTTCAGGTTCTGATGAACAGGTATTATCAGTACTTCCCCACACTTACTTCAAGGTTCTGATGAACAGGTATTATCAGTACTTCCATACACTTACTTCAGGTTCTGATGAACAGGTATTATCAGTATTTCCCTACACTTACTTCAGGTTCTGATGAACAGGTATTATCAGTATTTTCCTACACTTACTTCAGGTTCTGATGAACAATTATTATCAGTATTTCTCTACACTTACTTCAGGTTCTGATGAACAGATATTATCAGTATTTCCATACACTTATTCAGGTTCTGATGAACAGGTATTATCAGTATTTCCCTACACTTACTTCAGGTTCTGATGAACAGGTATTATCAGTATTTCACTACACTTACTTCAGATTCTGATGAACAGGTATTATCAGTACTTCCCCTACACTTACTTCAGGTTCTGATGAACAGGTATTATCAGTATTTCCCTACACTTACTTCAGGTTCTGATGAACAGGTATTATCAGTACTTCCCTACACTTTACTTCAGGTTCTGATGAACAGATATTATCAGTACTTCCCTACACTACTTACTTCAGGGTTCTGATGAACAGGTATTATCAGTATTTCCCTACACTTACTTCAGGTTCTGATGAACAGGTATTATCAGTATTTCCCTTACACTTACCTAGAGGTTCTGATGAACAGGTATTATCAGTATTTCCCTACACTTACTTCAGGTTCTGATGAACAGGTATTATCAGTATTTCCTTACACTTACTTCAGGTTCTGATGAACAGGTATTATCAGTATTTCCCTACACTTACTTCAGGTTCTGATGAACAGGTATTATCAGTACTTCCTTACACTTACTTCAGGTTCTGATGAACAGGTATTATCAGTACTTCCCTACACTTACTTCAGGTTCTGATGAACAGGTAGTGTTATCAGTATTTCCCTACACCTACTTCAGGTTCTGATGAACAGGTATTATCAGTATTTCCCTTCATTTACCTAGAGTTCTGATGAACAGGTATTATCAGTACTTCCCTACACTTACTTCAGGTTCTGATGAACAGATATTATTAGTATTTCCCTTACACTTACTTCAGGTTCTGATGAACAGGTATTATCAGTATTTCCTTACACTTACTTCAGGTTCTGATGAACAGGTATTATCAGTATTTCCTTACACTTACTTCAGGTTCTGATGAACAGGTATTATCATTTACCTAGAGTTCTGATGAACAGGTATTATCAGTACACTTACTTCAGGTTCTGATGAACAGGTATTATCAGTACTTTCCTACACTTACTTCAGGTTCTGATGAACAGGTATTATCAGTACTTCCCTACACTTACTTCATCAGTTCTGATGAACAGGTATTATCAAAGTGAGGTACTATTAAAAACTCCTGACAATACAACATTACTTCAGGATAACTTCTGACTTCTATATTTGAGAAACAGAAAAATGGAAACCAGATTCAAAGAACAAACGCAAAATTAAAGATGCCTTACTTATACAACAACTTAAACCCAAATATAAACCAATATAAAGGAACGCCTTTATACGGTATATTAATATAATAAAATAAATAAAATTATAGATTCAAACATAATACCGCCCTCTACATTTCGACACATAGTTACACAACCGCTTTCAAACATATGGTCAGCTTCCAGTCAGTTACCTCTTTCTTTGTGAACCTGACGATGACCGAAGAAGGTCGAAACGTTGTTCGCTCTTCTATGTAAAATATTTTCTCAACCCAAACGAGCCGGTTTTGCATCTAAATTTCTGATCAAGTGGGTTTCTCGACATCACTGATTATTATTTCATCACGGCGACTATAAGAGAAGTGTAAGT